>NC_058132.1:191310440-191416530 GCF_016433145.1 Gracilinanus agilis | reverse complement strand
CTTTCCTTCCTTCCTTCCTTCCTTCCTTCCTTCCTTCCTTCCTTCCTTCCTTCCTTCCTTCCTTCCTTCCTTCCTTCCTTCCTTCCTTCCTTCCCTCTTAGAATCAATACTGTATTAGTTCCAAGGCAGAAGAATAGTAAGGGCCCACAATCTCCCATCTCTGAGCCTGGCTCTCAATTCACTGACCCACCAAGTTGTCTTCTAATATTTTTCTGATGTCAAGGGGGAAAACACAATTGTTTAATTCCCAGGTACTTTGTGCATCTCATGGATTAAGGAGGGGGTGATGACAATGTTGCTTTTTTCAAATGTGGCTTAAATTACCCAGTGTGGAAGCTGAGCATGTCAAGTAACTGGGAGGGATTTGGAGGTAACAGGCAAACCATTCAAGGACCTGGCCATGAACATGAAGATTCATCACTTCTATGGTATTGAATTTCCTCCCACTCAGTGATTTACTCAGAGACCCACTTGCACTTGGAAGGTACAGTTTCAGGGTGATAATTCTCTTTCTAGAGAGAGGACATTAGCAGGTCAGCCAGTAACCTCTTCACATGATAGGGATGGTATTGTTTACCTAATGTCAATTTTCATTGGTTCCCCAACTTGATTTCTTATCAATATGGAGGTCCTCCATTAATCAAGCATTTTTTTAAAGTTAGCCCAGAAGAGCTAATTATATTTATCATTTGAAAAGTTACTTAGTAACCTTCCCTAGCTTAGTGTTCAGAAGTGAATTGTTTCCAACATTAATATGCTGTTGTTTGCCACAAGGTATTCATACAAAATGAGAGATTCAGGGTTAAAAGAAGAGTAAGCTTAGAAGGATGGAGCACGAATAATAGCAGCTGGATACAGCACTGAACCTGGAATTGGGAAGACCTGAGTTGGAATCTAAGTCTCAGAAACCTATAAGATGTGTGACCCTGAGCAAGTCACTTAACCAGTATCTGCCTCAGTTTTCCCATCTATAAATGGGGATAATAATTTTATCTCCTAAGGTTGTTGTATGGCTAAAATAATTTAATATTTTAAGGACTTTTCAAATTTTAAAAAGTTAACTTAATAACTCAGTGCTATAATTCTTTAAGGTTTCATAAACATAGACTTATTAGGTAGGTAGTGTAAATAGAACTGTCATTTTTTTCACATGAGGAAACTAAGGACCAACAAGGTTAAATGGCTTGGCCACAGTCACAGGAGAGCTGAACCCAGTTCTTCTGACTCCTAGGCCAAAGCCTTTAAAAAAAAACACCAAAACAAACAATATCAAGCTGCTTGGACTTAACAATACTTCCTGAATATGAAAAGAATCAGAATTAGAGGTTAGAAGAGTATAGAAAGTCATCCAGCCTTCCAGGAGTTAAGTCTTCAGGAAAGATGATCTTTTAGTCTCTTCCTGGGGGTGTCATCTCTAATGTCAGTTTAGCCTTTTGTCTCAGGCTCTTTAAAGAGACAAGGATGGAGCATTCTAGAGAAATTTGGAAGAAATTTGAATATCATTTCATCTATTACACCAGGGACATCAACTAAGAGTGAAGAAGACTAGCAGAAGGTTTATAGAATAAACTGGAGATAATCAGCACAGGGAAGGCCCTGGCATTAAGGAGGGAGACAAGGAAAGGCTCCTGGTAGAAGGTAGGCTGTCCCCAGGATTTGAAGGAGGCCAGACGATGGAGATAAAGAGGGAGAGTATGCATGAGGGCAGCCAGTAAAAATGTCGGAAATTGTGATGTACGCAGTCACTAGTATTTTGAAGATCTTTTCATTTCATCATTGTGAATGCCCCCAACATCCATTCAGCCCTGCTCTGAATGAACTGCTGTGGCTCAAAAATGTTTTCCCTTTGTCAGGAACCTCTCAACATGGCTAGACTGGTCCTTGGACAAGACATACTGTCTATCGCTTATAATGGAGGCCTTTCCAGGTTGTGGAAAGGCTTGCAAAGCCTTCGATGACCCACTGGCATTGGAAGAAGCCATTTGGTAGAGATAGGCAGTCACAGGACTAGTCAAACGTAGAGGCAGAATTCAAACCAGGTGCTTTCTGACTCTCTGGTCCCACAATCCTCCTACGTCATTCTACATCTCTCTGCATTCTCTAGGTAGATGCCGTAGAGAGATTAGCAGCTGAGATACTGAGACATTTCCGGGAGACAGAATCCAAGGGAAGAAGAACTGGTTGTAAAATTCATCTCTACACAAATGCCCAAAGCTTAGGCAACAATTCAGAAGAGTGCAAGGAAAGGAAGCTGAGCTACAGAAGGCCTTTTCAAGGAATTTAGCCATAAAGGGAAGGAGGGATATGGGAGGATAGCCAGGAGATAGATTCAGAATAGCATAGCTGCCTTAAAAGAGATTGTCTCTAAATCGCATGATAAAGTCCCTTCTCCCCCAGCTCCTGAAATACAGATGGTGTTACAGTCCCATAATACACGCATTAGACACAGAGTATGAATTTGTAGGTTTTTCAGATCTGCCCCCTTTCAGGACTGGGATTGTGCTTTAAAAAAATAAAAAACAAAAACCAACCTCTCCTCTCCCCTCAAAAAAAAAAAAATCACAACAAAAACCTGAGTTTTAAATGTCAAAAGTCATAAGGTTATTGGGAGACAGCTTTAGTGGATGGAGGGCCAGGTCTAGAGATGGGAGGTCCTGGGTTCAAATCTAGCCTCAGATACTTAGCTGTATGACCCTGAGCAAGTCACTTAACCCTATTGCCTACTGCCTTGGAACCAATACTTGGTATTGATTCTAAGATGGAAGGTAAGGGTTTTAAAAAGGGTGTCATAAGATTGGAAAGACTCCTCCTAGGGTTGATCAAAGCGAAAACCACAGACAACAATGAACCCAGGCTGAATTTCTTTCTATAATAATCACATGAGGCAGTTAGATATAGGTGATGCCATATGTACCTCTCTAAAAGGGAGACCAAAAACGCACCTTAAATATAAGTGCTCTGTGCCCTTTAGATTTAATTGAAGTGTAACCTAAAATGCTAGCTGAAGAGAACAATTCAGGTGAAAGGTATGTGTGCTCTTTGGCCATATTCATCCACATATGATGGAGACCCAGGAAAGATAGGTTATAAATAAGTAGATAGAATACTTATGAAGTAGTTAACCACGTTCCAGGCACAATGTTAAGTGCTGGGAATTTAAATTCGAGCAAAAAGAAGGGCAGGGACTGCCCTCAAGGAATTTATGTTCTAATAAAGGAAGACTTCATGCCCAGGCGGTAGAGAGGATGAGCCAAAGATGTCCAAGACTTTAGGACAGGTTGAAAGGAGAATATCCTTTATGAGAGTGATCTAAAGTTGGCAAACCATATGGTGCTCACATTTGTCCTGTCATAATCGTCAGATGGTTTATGCCCTCAAAGAGCTCATAGCATCCCTCTCCCACCCTCCTTCCCTAGTAGGCCTGGGTTTGGCACTTAGTGCCTGTTCAGAGCTGGATAAGGTTTGAGCAAGATCCTTTTTGGGGAATAAGATAAAGTTTTGGGAAATTAAATAGAAATTTGAGACCACCAGACATATTCATAAAGGAATGCTTTGGGGTATTACGCCTTATCTCCAGGGTCTAGAAGAATCAATAAAGTCCCTCAACAGATCTCCCACATAGAGTGATTTGGAGACAGAGATTAATTGTCTCTTTTTGCTGATAGTAATCTCCAAGGCTTAGGCTTCAAAATAGAGGCACAGTAACCTGGCAGGGGACTTTCCTGGCCTCACCCATCTCAGGCTGGCCCTGGTCCAGAACGAGGACTTCAAGTTATTGTCATGGTCTCTCCTTTAATCCAAATGGCTGGAGTCTATCTAGGATATATACCTGCATTTGTAATGTGGGTGAGAGTGGGGAACCTTTTACCTCTGGGAAAAATATTTCCCTCAACTCTCTTCTCCTCAGTGTACTGAGTCCTCTTGCTGGATATTGATTCGGAAGTGACTTTTTCTGCCGGTGCCTCATGCTTTCATCATAGTTTAATTCCCTTGGAAAAATAACTGACATTGAACCTCACCATCACTTAAGACCCTATGAATCAGCTATTGGAATATAGACTGGTGGGAATTCAGCGTGGGTGGTCTGAAAGAGAATAAGCCACTTAGAGGACATCTGGAGTGTAAGAAGCCACTTTCTAACAGGCACTAACCCTTGCAGCAACTGTGATCACTTTATGCCTGTTTTGTGGTCAGAAAAAAATGCCTCTCCTAATATTGCTCCAGTTTTGTTCTACCTAGTTAAATACAGACTGGTGGGGGCTCCTGAGAGACAAAGATTTCTGGATGGGGTCACATAAAATAAAAATACAATTACTGACCACCACCAGATCTAAGGAGAGAAAGGGGCAATATTAGGGGGGTTGAGAGAATTTCTTAAGGCAAGAGAACTAGTCTAGTGATTTCCCTTCCAGGTTGATTATATTAACAAATGTACCAGGAAAAATACCACGAATACAAAAGTCAACAAATTAGGAAGGTCACTTCCACTCCTCTTTTAGGACAGGGCTGGGCTCTCCCCTTGATCTTCCTGTTTATTCACCCGGCTCTTAAAAGGGGGCGTTGCCCAAACTATATAAAATATTTTTCTTAGAACTTTATTCAAAGCTTGTGGCTATGGATAATTCCCACACCACTTCATTCCATCAACCCCATGACAGTAAATTAATGCACCAGGGATCACTTCCTGCTATTAATTTAGTAAAGTGTTATGGAATGAATTGAGTGAAGCCATAAAGGATCCTAAGAGATCTGTTGGTTTATTCTTGGAACCTGCTCCAGTTCAGAATATTTAACCACAGTGTCCTGGGCAGCCTCAGGCTGGGAATGAATGGGCCAGTAGTTGAGGACCTGGAATCCTTGCCTTCCCTGATAATTCAGGAACCAGGAAATGATGTTGGGACTGATGAAGGCAAGAGAGAGAGTTGGCATTTCCTGGACTATGGCAAGAGACTTTAGCCATTCTGTCTCTTAGTCCCCCCCTCCCCCAAATTATCCCCTTTGGCCTACACTCCTACCCACTCCCCAGGCAGCTGCTCCTTTTATTACAGCTTCACTAAACATGTGGCATATGTAGAACTGGGATTGTTGCAACATGATTTTGCTTTACTTGTAAGTTATCTGTTTATCAGTGAATTCATGCCCATACAATACCAGTTTGTCCTTGCCTTATTAACCAAATTATTTGATTAATAAAACAAGTCCATGAACCCTTGTTGGAGTTTATAGAATGTGATGACTGTTCAGCTACCAAGTTTTGTTTGGTTCTCCCTTGCTCCCCCCACCTTACCCCCACCCCCTCCTGAAGCTGGTGGTATATTTGGATAGAATTTGAGTCCTGGAGTCAGGAAGACCCAAGTTAAATCTGGCTTCAGTCACTTGATATCTGGGTGAAGTCACTTTAGCCACTGTCTTCCTCAGTTTTCCCAACTGTAGAATGGGGACAATAATAGGACCTACCTCCCAGGGTCATAGAGAAGATCGAATGAGATATGTGTGTTTAGTGCTGAACAGTACATGTCACATAGTAGACATTGGCAATAAATGCTTATTTCCGGTGAGCTTCCCCCATCCCCAATTTTTTCAGATATCTATTTGGAACTATCATACAAATAAAGCGCAGGCATTGAAGGGGTAGGGGAAGGATTTGGAAAGTGTCAGCTTTTGAGACCCTGAGAAATCAGCATCTGCTCCTACAGAGATCCTTTAGCCTACAGGACTGAGCCCAAGGCAGCAGCCAGGGTGGTGTGATTGGGTCGGGGCCATGCATTCCACTCACTACTCAATTTAATTTCGAGAAGGCAGAGACCTGAAGAGTATTCCCCAGGTGGGACCCTTTGAACACTTCCTGCCCTTTCCCATTTCTAGTGCATTAGCTTATTTTCTTGAAGTAGAATTTCCCCCAGAGAGACTGAGTTGGATATGTGTGTGTGTGTGTGTATTCATACATATTCAGTGACTTAATTAAACAAGCACTTTTAATTTCAAGTTGAATCTGTGCCATTAAGGAAGTGCTGGGAATACAGTTAACATCTGATTTCAACACAGAGGGGTTGGGGGGCACTGGCTGGCTTTAGGAAGGGCCAGAAAGCTCTTCAAAATCTAGAAGAAGTCATTGGCAATAACTGCGGATCACTGAAAATTATCGTCCTCTTGCCTTCCATTCTTCGGGGCCAAACTGAATGCTCCCCAAATAGTTCTTTCTAGCATAGGGTTGACAATCAATTGTTATGTGGGCAGAGCCTGGCAGACGGGGAAGTAGGCAATTCCCTGTAACAGGTCCAAGCCAGAATTTGTTTTCTCCCTCAAACCCGGTCTCCCAACTTTCCTGTTACTCTCCGGGGTACTCTCATCCTCCCTGTCACCCACACTAGTAGCCCTGCCGTCCTCGCGTCACTCACTCATCCTTTCACAAGTCTCGTTTCTTCTCCCTTCACAACATCTCCCACGTATGGCCACCCTAGGCAAAGTCCCCGTCACCTCGGGGCTGACTAGCTTCCAGGCCATGTGGTGGAGCTTCTTGCCTGGTCTGCCTCGTTTCCAATCCATCTTCCTTCCCCACAGCTGGCCGCGTCATGCACCCAGATCCGCTCTCAGTAAACCACAGCGGTTTCCTCTCCCTTCCAGGGCCAAGTAGGAAGCCCTCGGGCAGCCAGAGCTCTTTAGAACTTGGCCCCTTCCTCTCTTTTCATTCAGCTACCCTGGCCCGCATAGCGATGCTGCCTCTACTTCCCACTCCGTATCCCATCTCTGCGCCTTTTCTGTGCCAGCTCATCGTGCCCAGAACACGTTGCTCCCTCCCTCCCTCCCCCCCCAGAAACTACGTTCAGCTTCTAAGGTTCCTTTTGTGTACATAGCGATGGGTATGTTGTCTCTCCATTAGAATGTGAGCTCCGGAGGGCAAGAACCCAGCTTTGGCCCTTGTATGTATCTCCTGCCAGGAAAGGGCTTGGATGCTTTGCATAATAAGCCTTCAGTGCTTGTTGACTCACTAGACTATATAACTGTGGAAGCTTATTGACGGTCTAATAAGTAGCTGCGCCCCTTGAGCCAGTAGATAAGCCTATCAAGATCAGCATTTCCATGCATGCAACCTGGCCCTCAAACGCTCAGGGTTCGCTCCCACCGTCCTCTCCATGGAGCACCTCCAGCATTCCTGAGGAAGGGCCCTTAGGTCAGTGTGCCTGTGCGGGGACTAAAGAATTCTCAGCCCAAGCCCGGCCTTCTGGTGGAGCCTGTCATCTCTCATCTTTTATTGGTTACTTACTTCGGGGCTAAAGGATGTCGCTGGGATCTGGCCTCAAAGCCTTTACACCCACCGCCAGTGCTTGGTGTCTGCTAAGATGGCCGTTTGGAAAGGCGGAGCTTAAAGAAAAAAGCTTTAGTGGGGTTGGGAATGTGGGCCCGATCAATGTTGCTCAATCAACACATAAACATACTTAACGTACCTACTAATTGTCAGATACCCTCTTCCCCCCTTCGTCCCCCCCAATTCAAGAAGAAAGTGAAAATGACCCCTTTTGAGAGGGCAGCCAGGTGACTCAGTAGATTGAGTCAGGCTCAGAGATGGGAGATCCTGGGTTCAAATCTGCCCTCAAATAGGTCCTACCTGTGTGACCCTGGGCAAGTCACTTAACCCTTATTGTCTACTCCTCCTCACTGCTCTTCTGCCTTGGAATGATACACAGTATTGATTCCAAGAGGGAGGCAAGGTTTTGTTGCTGTTTTTTGTTTTTGTTTTTGTTTTTTTAAAGAAAGAGAGTACCTCTTTTGTTATCAACAGATACTTCTATTCTGGAGGAAACAATGCATACATATAATACAAAGTCAATCTAAATTCATCTCCAGGGATCAGGCACTAGCTACTGGGGGGCGGGGTTGAGGAAGGGAAATTGGCCAAGACCTCATATAGGATGTCAGTTCAACAGGAGAGAAAACATTTAAGAGCAAATGGATTGAGCCATTTGATTATGATAAAAGATCCTATGCTCATTCCCATATTGGGCTCTGCTTCCAACAATCAAATATTACTTCTGGACAAGATACTTCTTATTCTAGATTACCCATAACTTTTTTTTTTTATTTTTACTTAACCTAATTTGTCTGCTTCTCTTGATCTTAATTCTGCAATAAGTACTGAATCATCATAGATGGAAGGGATCTTAAAGACCCTCTTATGATTCAGTATAAGATTTCCCTTCTATAATTTCCGTATCAGTAGGATCCATGATCTCATGCATAGTCCTTCCACTGGTGATTTTATTCCATCCATTCTTTCTCAGTTTGCTCATAAAGATTTCCCACCCATTGGGATCTCCCCAAGGAGTTATATTGTTATGGTTTACACATATTAGAACACTACTTGGTCTATCCATCTATTTTCCCTTCCTCTTCCTAAATGTTAGAAGCATCTCTCCTGACCAAAATTCCCTTGCTATCTTTTAAGGTCCCTTCTTGCACAGTTTTTGGGCAGATACATGGCAGTCTCTGTCGATGTGTCATAAGTAACTGCATTGCCTTTTTTGTCATCCCACAACTTCAGGATTACAAAGTGGCTCCAATTGCAATCCAATAATCACACGGTAGCTCACAGCACTGGTATTAAAAACAGGGTTTGGGGATGGGGAGAAGCATGGGGTCTAGTCGGAACAGTGCCTCATTTCCCAGTGAAATCAAATACTCTGTAGTTCTTGTCAATGCTGTAGCTCACTGCTGCTGTGCAGTATCTGTTTACACAATTAAATGACCTAATCTAGACAGAAAATATTTTTCATCCAAGTTTTTCCTCCTCAGATTTCAACAGCATTTCCAATGAAGATTGTCCACAAGGTTTCTAGATTCTGAAATCAGAAAGGAATTCAGATCATCTAGCCCAGTGTGCACCGGAGCCACTACCTCCATTTTGGCTTCTTTGAATACTTTCAGTGCCCACTTCTTTACCTTATGAGATGATGGCAGTCCTTATTTACATAGAGACTACAAAATTAGTGAGTCTAATTTGTCACAGATGACAAAATGGAGTCTCAGAGAAATTTAAGTGGAGAGCCTAACAGCAGAAAACAAGTTTAAAAAAATAAAATGCATTGCAACCTAATATTTAAAAACAAAATGCATTGCCATTTACTTCGGGATCATGCAGGTTAGGGCAAATCTCTTAAACCTCTCTAGGACTCAGATTTCTATATCTACTAAAAAAAAAAAAAAGAGGGTGGAACAATATGGTTTTTAAGGTCTTTATGCTTTAAATCCTAGGATTTTAAGTGGCAGAGCCAGATCGTTTGACTTAAGTCTATTTCTCTTTCCATTGCTGTAATTAATATTTTCATTATAATAAACCCAAAGAGGTTACCTGCAACTCCCCCAAACTGGTCTTAGAGGAGCATGCCAATTATTGAAGATGTCGCTATCCTTTACCCAATGCCTGTTCGTGTTATCATTTCCCTCTGCCATCTCCTCATGTCTTCTATCCAAGATAAACATCTCCCCTATCTATTACTAGCCTCTCTCCACTATTTCTCATTTGACCAAGGCTTCCAGAACCACTATCCCTCCCCATCACTTTCCTCTGGGCAACTGTAGTTTGTCCACGGTGACTCGAAAGTATGAGGTTGAGAATGGGACACAATGCTGTAGTGGTATGACCTTTTGTGCTACATGAAGCTCTGCTAAAGAATAGAACTTCTACTCAGAAAGCAGCAAAAATATATTCTGAAATGCCAGGGAAAGGGAGCAGCTAGGTGGTTCACTGGTTAGAAAGGTATGGAGATAGGAGCTCCTGGGTTCAAATTTGACCAAAGATACTTCTTAGCTGTGTGACCCTGGGCAAGTTACTTAACCTCAGTTGCCTAGTCCTTACCATTCTTCTGCCTTGGAACTGATATTTAGAATTGATTTTAAGACTGAAGATAAGGATTTTTTTTTTCTAAGTTACTAGGGAAAGAAACCAATTGCTCCTAACCACCATGGAGCCATGTAGCTGGTCCCTACTAATTTCTTTTAAGGTATAGGTGGGGGAAATGGGCATAGACAGTGGAAAAGGAAGGTGATGGAATGAAAAATAATGAACATGATAACAACAGGGAGGCATAGGAAGACCTAAACAGACACAAAGATAAATAACATTTACTAGGAACTAGGAAAACATCTACAGTGGTTACACTGCAAATGGAAAGAACAAAACATTTGAAACTGAATATTGTACAATTATAATGTCAAAGCTTGGCCGCAAAGACAGGAGATGAGAACATGCCTCCCCCTGTTTCTTTGAGGAACAAGGGATGGAACACTGCACAATGTCAGATTTTTTTTTTCCTAATAGGTTGGGTAAGATTTGTGCAACTATTTATCTCTCCTCTTTCTTTTTATTATTATAGATGTCCTGGTGGGAAGGCTTGGGGTAAGATATACAATGGGAAATATGGTTGACATAAATACAAGATAGCAATAAAATTTTATTAAAAAAATACTTTCTCTACCCCCCCAAGCCCCAACAAAACCCAGTAACAAACAGATTAACCAATGAAAGGGAAAAGTATACTTTGGAAGAGACAAAAATGGTGGCAGGTTTAGCTTTTAGGTTAGGGTGAGTATATTTCCAAAAACAATCTTAGTTTTGATCAGAATGGAGATACGTGACCAAGGTTTATTTTTTAATAAATTTGAATTTATTAAGTATTCTTACTATTTCCCGAACTAAGCAAAGAGGTGTGCAAAGAAAAAAGGATAATACTCCCTTCTCTCAAGGATCTTACATATTGGTTTATGTATGTATGTATGTTGATATAAAATATTAATATACGTAAAACTTATATAAAGATAAGTAAATATACATAAATATATTTATATGTGTAAAACAAATGTGTGTATATATGTAAATAAGATACTTACACTGTACCTATAACTTTATAGGGGAACGCATTAGCAACTACCCTTGGGGTGAACAGGCTAGGGAAGCCCTCCTTGGAAAGGTGGAATTTTAGTTGTCTTTTTTTTTTTTTTTTTTTAACCCTTACCTCCCATCTTAGAATCAATACTGTATATTGGTTCTAATGCAGAAGAGAGGTAAGGGTAGGCAATGGGGGTTAAGTGATTTGCCCAGGGTCACACAGCTAGGAAGTATCTGAGGCCAGGTTTGAACCTAGGACCTCCCACCTCTAGGTCTGGCTTCCACTGAGCAACCCAGCTGCCCCCTTTTGTTGAGTCTTGAAGAAAGTCAGCCAGAGATTCTAAAAGGTAGAATTGAGGAGAGAGAACATCCCAGGCATGAGGGATCCCAGGCACAACCAGTGCAAAATAGAGAAATGGGAGTTGGCATGGCATGTGAGTAGGGTATTATGGCTACAATGTGTGGAAAGGAAGGTGTTAGGAAGGCAAGAAAGAGAGGTAGCAGCCAAGAAGGGTTTTAAATGCTGAATAATTTACATTTGATTTTAGAGATTACAGGCCTGGGTCATATTTCCTACTCTTTCTGAAAATCACTTTGACAACTGTGTGGAAGACTATTGGAGTGGGAAGAGCCTGGAGAGCTGGAGAACCAGAGACAACTGCATTACTCCAGGGGGAGGGGGGGCAGGGCCTGATGGAAGGGGGCTGGGCTGTCAGCCTAGGGGACACATGAAAGGCGGCTTGGAGAAAGAAATGACGAGATCTGGAAACTGATTGAATATTGTGGGTATGAAGAGTTGATGAAGGGACTGAAGTTGAGAGAGAGAGATAGATAGATAGATAGATAGATAGATAGATAGATAGATAGATAGAGAGAGAGAGAGAGAGAGAGAGAGAGAGAACCATAATTCAGCAACCATTATTATCATTTAGGGAGGTTCTGCCCAGGAAACCTTACCTAATGACTTTTCCTTTCATCTTGAACCTTTATAATCTAGTTAAATGCTTAACAATTAATTTATAAAAAAGATATCACTTGCATTTATTTCAAGGAGAAACAAAATGCCAGGACTCATGTTAGGGCCTATTATAAAATTTCCTTTTAGAACTTTTTACCTAATATATACATTTGTATAGTTACATAAAACCCTTCCTCAATACACTATTTTTTTAGACAAAAAAAAAAAATACAAGAAATGGTAGTTCAATATCCACTAAGTGACTGATCACAATTTGTTTCTTGTCCCTGCTATAAGCCCATTGTAAAAAAGGATCCATATCCAACCTGCATTTTATATTGTTCATGGTATATAGTATCAACAAAGTTACCCCTAACATTGTAGAAATGATACTTAAATGAAACATTTAAATATTTTTTTAAAAAATGAAACATGTATGAAACTGCCTAGTTCACACAATTGAAAATATATTAAAGTATACCAGTAAGAATCAATGCCAAAATTTAACTGAGAAGACATGAGGATTTGAATATTCCATCTAGTGAAACTCTAGAAACAACTGTTTATTCATTCTAGTTATCTTTTAAAAAAAGGTATTTTGTTCTACTGTGGAAAGGGGATTTATAAAGAGTAGCTTTGGGGCTACACAAAACCAAGAATCTATACCTCCTCCAAGCACTTAACAT
Source organism: Gracilinanus agilis (assembly GCF_016433145.1). Classification (NCBI taxonomy): domain Eukaryota; kingdom Metazoa; phylum Chordata; class Mammalia; order Didelphimorphia; family Didelphidae; genus Gracilinanus; species Gracilinanus agilis. The sequence continues at coordinate 191,404,004 of NC_058132.1, read as the reverse complement.
TGTGTGCTGTGTTATTTATAAGGTCAACAAGCAGAAATATTAGAAAATATATTACTTCCTGATATCCTTAGAAATATCCTCAAAAAATAAATGCAAGTGTTGCAAATTGATTGATTCTAAGAAAAAAGGGCATATTGAGTTATGGATCTGTCTCTCAGTCTCCAGGAATTTAGTTAATTTGTATTATAACCAAGATATCCTAAATAATAAACTCTTCCTTTTTGCAAAGAAGTTTTAATTGGAGGGAGGAAAGGTCACCATATCCAAGTGGGGATGTTAAAAATAAATTGAAAGGGGGCAGCTGGGTAGCTCAGTGGATTGAGAACCAGACCTAGAGATGGGTGGTCCTAGGTTCACATCTGGCCTCAGACACTTAGGTGTGTGACCCTGGGCAAGTCACTTGATCCCCATTGCCTAGCTCTTACCACTCTTCCGCCTTGGGACCTTTTACCTGGTATTGATTCTAAGATGGAAGGTAAGAGTTTTAAAAAATAATTGAAAACATCTATTTTCTAAGGGTTTTGTCCCTTCCCTGCCTCTGGGAATGGAAGCACCACAAGTTAGGAGACACTAATGTAGTTTATGCAGACATAATTGATCATTTCACTAGATATTAGTATAAACTACACAATTTAATCTATTTTTGTGAATGAACTTAAGTCTAACCTACTTATATTTTGTTGGGAATGCAAAAGCATAATACCTCATCAATTTAGCATTTTAAGGTTTATAAAAGCACAGGTACATGGTAGCCTGAAGGATTAATGAGAAGCAAAAGAAATGGAAGTTCTGACAGATTTTCAATTAATTGAGGGCTTGCTAATTGAATTTAGAGCTGGAAAGACTTAGAATCAACTTTTTTTTTTTTTTTTTTTTTTTAATGGATGAGGAAATTGAGTTTCCAGGGAGTGGAATTTCTTCAATGGTGTTTCCAGGGAGTGGTGATTCCTTCAATGATGTTCAGTCAGCCCAGGACAAGGTTTTGAACTCAAGCCCTGTGGTTCCAAATCTTGTGCTGTTTTATAGTATTATCATCTACGTTAACCACAAAGGTCATCGTATTTCCTGACCACACTTTAGAATCTTGTCATTTCAAAATGTAATTGTATCAAGGGCAAGTTACCTCACAACCACCTCTGGTCTCTGGTGAATCTCTTACACACACACACACACAATCCCCAATACCATAAAATGAGAATATGATACACTGTTTTCAGGCTTTAGGATGCACAGAAAACTTTCTTTTTTTTTAAATAAGGGGTCTGGGAAAAGTGAACATAGTTTTCAGGTTCCCATATAAAGAATTAAGTGTGTAGTAAATAAGGAAGGACCTGATGGTGTCAGTTTAGAGACAAGTGGAGTAGTGTGTAGGTCAAATAGCCAAGAATTCTTAGTGTAAATGGCGTGGGGAGGGCATTCCTAAGAATAGCAGCTCGAAGGTTAAATTTCCTGTTTTATTTGAGAATGCCTTTCAGTGGCTCCCGGCAGCTTACACCTCATGATGCAGATTTGTATCTGTGGCTCTCTTCTTTTACCTGCTTCCTTTTATCTGTGTACCTAAAACACATGTGAGAAATATTTCTACCTTAATAAAACAAGTTGGTGATTTTTCTCCTCTACAGATATGGATGAAGGCAAACACTTAAGCATAATCATTGCCTTGTATTTCAGAATCCTTATGGAAGATAAGGCTATGCCCAGGCTCAGCAGGATAAAAGCTGCTTATTGAGAGGTGCTAGGAAGTAGCGTGATGGCCCAGACGGGTAGGAGGGAGTAGAAACAGAGGAGATGACCAGCCTTGGAATAACTGGGAGTTGCCCGTAGATGAGCTCTAACGCGGGGGTTCGTCATCTTCAGAAGCTGTGAGTTCTAACTTAAATCAGTTCCAAATGTCAGTGTTAACTGTAGCTTTCTATTTTTGTTCTTGAAGGTCTGCTCAGATAATGTTCAAATACCTTTTTATTCCATGTTTAATTGGAGCAGGGCACTTCTTTCAAATAATGCCATTTTGCTGCCACTACAACTAAACAAATCTTAGCCTGTCTCCATCTCTTATATGTTGATGAAAGAAGGATGTCATTGTCATCAGGCATTCCGCATAAGCCTGACTGGACGAGGTCTCATGTTTAAGTTTATCAAATTGGATGAGCGGACAAAACATACGCACAATATTAGAAAGAAAATGATTTTGTCCTATCTTACAATACAACTGGTTCTTCTCAGCATTTGCTTCACTTGTGATAATGATGACCTTAAGAAAATAGTACACTCCATTAAGTGAACATGAGTCTCCAAAAATGCCCCTTTTAACATCATAAATTATACGAAGGTCAGGCACACTATGCTGATTTTATACAGAACAACTTCATTATGTTCTTTTATGGAATCGGTCAACTTTTTTAAAGAAACAGAAACAACCAACATAAGGAAAATGTATGTTTTTTTTTAATATTTTTTTTTTGTCAATGCCAGAATCACATCCATGTTTGGTAAAGATTTTCATTAAATCTAAATACTGCTTTTTGGAGATATCCCATCACAAAAAGAATACAGAACATCTTAAATAAAGCAAGATAATTCATAACACCAGTTTGTCAGGCAGTTCATCTCAATACCTTCTTTGACTTATTTTCCCATTTAAAGAAATTTGAACAAGAAAACCTTAAATTCTACTTGTAAGCACACAATTATGTCTTGGGGGAAAACAAAGAAGGGATAAAATGAAATTAACAACCTGAAACAGGCCTCCTTTATACAGTCTGCAGGCGTTTGTTTGGGGTGTTTTGCATTTGGTGGTTGACATATATTTGCACATTTTAAATGGTTGGGATAAATCCAACACAGACATTGTAAAAACAAACAAAAACAGCTCTCTCTCAAGACAACCTGCTTTAGGAAAGGTGGCACAGGTTTTAATGAACAACATTTTGTTATTCATTTTGAAATACCTGGACAGAGCATGGGAAAATTTGGTACATAGTTTTAAAGAAGTAAAAACTTTAAAAAACTGTGTCAACCAAGACTAAAAGAGTTTGATTTTCTGAACCCAAACAATGAGGAGCTTAAGGAGAAAAAAAGTCTTTTATGCTTTAAACGAGCAAGAACATTGTTTTTTGTTTTTTTAAATAAGTAGCAAACATTGAGGGTAACAGACAATATTAGAGGAAAAATAATCAGGTGATCACTGTACAAATAATCAATAGCATTGTTGAAAAACTAAAAGTCCTGTACCAGTACTCACTTGTAACTATTAACTTATATGGATAAGCAATTTTAATATTTGTATGAAAATAATGTCATACAATGCAGCACAATTTATAAAGCACTGAGAATGAGAATATTTTCTAGCATGTGTTTAGTGCTAATGCACTCAAAATTACTCATGACCATATAGGAGAACCACTCACCAAGGACCACAAGCACAGTCTATATTAAAGACCTAGAACAGGGACAAGCTTAGGTATGCTTCATTTCCAAGAAAAAAGTACACATGTAACCAATACACTCATATTATAGCTACAGTTACACTAGTCACAATTTTCACATCTTAGAGAAAAAAATCTATAGTATGTGCAACTTCAACAATGGATTTGTTTTCCTCAAAAAATGTTTTTCCTTAAAGATCTGCTGTTTATGCAAGGTGCAAAACAGGACATGAATGTGACTTATCATCATAGTTCCTTTAATAATCATAAAAAACTGAGTAGATGTTACTTTATTTAAAAAGCTGAATTTGGCCTATTAAAAATCAAAGGAGAAAAAAGCTATTCCCATTCATCACTATTAAAGCTAGCATGCTTATCAAGATGCTTCAAACATCCAAAATATTTTTAGTATTTTTTTTTGAAATCTCTACACAAAGCACTTTCAGTGCTTTTAACTTCTGCTAGTTAAAAATGCATACACTAAAACAACCTTGAAATAGATCTGATAATTCAGTCTGACCAGCCAAAGGAAGTAGATCAGTTGTGACTTACACTGCATTAAAATCTTCTTGTTGAAATTAAAGTCAGCAACTATAACAAGTTTTGGTACTTTTTAGTGGCACTAGAAATAGAATTCTTTCTTCTTAACAACGCATCCAGAGTTCCATGCCTAATTTCCTTATTATTTCTGATTCCCTGTTAGGGACAGATGCCAATCTAAAAGCCTTGGTGTAGAGTTCTCTATTTTCACCAACACCTTCCTTTCTTCTGTGTATTGTTCCTTCCAATTTATTTGTTGGCACTTACCTCAAAGGGTTAATTAAAAATGACATTCTGTCGGTTTGTCTGGAATATAAATAGAATATAAATACTCTTTTGTGGCTCACTTCATTCAGAAATTCTTATAGGGTCAGACCTCAAGGCAATAGAATGAAATGATTAGAAAAATACACATTTACTTGTATTTAATATCTTCATCTTGGACAGGGAAATTGACCAGAAGTTATGAAACTAAGATTAAGCATATAAAATGATAAAGGTCAAATACATGTTAGAAAAAACTTCACAAAATAGCCTTGTAGGTTTTCCTCCATTCAGGAAAACTGTTAGAGGTCTTAAAAAAAAAAGCAGTTAACTATCACACAAAACTCTGAGGTGTGTTTGTTAGTTTGAATATTATATATATATATGTATATATATTACTGTATATGTACATATAGATACACTCACAAGCCATGTTAAATAATTATTTTTATAATCAATAAAATTTTAAGCATTCTTTGTGTTTTAAAATTACAGTTTCTGCTAAAATTATCAAAATAATTCTCTAAAAATACTGGGAACAAAATCAGAAGTGTTGTTCTCCTTTCAACTGTGGCCATAAAAGTCATCATCAAGCATGGTCACCTAATGCCACATAGCTCGATCAGAGCAACGTTTGGCAATCAATAGTAATTTTTCCCTTCTTTAATTTTAGAATATATCTCTCTGTATATATATATATGTATATATATATTATCTGTACTCACACTTCTTTAAGTTATATTATAATTTTTCATTAATGAATTTACATAAAAACACACAGCTCGAGATTCTACAAGTACTGAACATTTTGTACAGGTGCGTCTCTCCTTCAAATGTTTAAGATCTACAATGAACTCCATCAGGATTTCAAGATCATAAAAATGATACTGCACACAGCATATACTAAAAATGAGGAAACACTTAGGGCCAGTCTGGGTACATCCTCCACACTAAACAAAAACTATGAACTAGCACATCATTGCACAATATAGTCAATTCTCAATTATTCAGGGGATGACTAACCAGTGTAGACTTCTCCTTTCCCCTCATGGTGAACACTCCGGGCCATTTCACTACTCAGTTAGCACCTCATTACAGGGTGTTCCAGAAATCCTAGCTAGTAAAGCTGGCAAGTGCACGAGGACTTCTGGGATATCCTGTAGAGGGTTATGACAGGGAAAGTAAGAGAAAGTGAAATATCTCACTTAAGTTTGCTACTAATTAATTGGGTCACGTGAAAATCTGATGGGGGGGGGGAAATCTCTGAGTTAGGTGTGAATTTCATTTCTTCCTGAACTAACCCCCCCCCCATTTTAGATAATTAAGAACTGACAATAACTAGATATTGCCAAATATCCCTTGTTCTTACACCCTGCAAAGTAACTCTGATGCTTCAATACAAAAGGTCTGCTCCACTTGACAGGAGAATACTGCAACTTATTCACAATTAGTTATTGAAGAAATCGGCATAGGGAGTCCAGATCTGTTCATTTCAGGACATTGTTGTGGGCTGTACTAGTGCTTTCTTATAGTTTAAACCATGAGGCCAAACTAAAGTAGCCATTAATATACAACCAATCTGTTAAAACATCAGAAAACCACAATGGAAATGTGATATATCTATCTTTCACTTCATATAATATTCAAAGCAATCTGGGAAAGTTTGGCAGACAGATAAATAATTAAAATGAAGAATAATGGGAACAAAAACACAAATAAAATCACTGCTACACTAAGCTAGTCATGCCTACACTATGGTGTAGTACTTAAGAGGAATAGTTTCATTAAACAAAATTAGCATACAACTAAGACAAAAAAAATCTATATATATAACCCTGTTATTGGCACTGAATTAGCCTCTACATTAAAACATGTTCTACAGATAGTGACCGACAAATTCAAGGAGAAAAATTTCCACGAGTGCATAAGGTGTGTGTCTCCCAGACGGCACTCGGGAGAGTTCACGTAGCATCCCCTATGTTATTACTGAGTACAGATGAATGCAGATCCCACCCTCAAAAACAACAGTAAAAGCTGTATAGAAGAACACGTTCCTGAATTAGGTTTGCTGAACATGGTTCAGATTATTGGATATGTCAATAAGCACAATGCCTTTTAGAAGCATTTACAGTATACCCAAATCCTACTCCATGCAACACACAGTGTCGCACAAGTAGTGAAAATGTCATCCTAGTCAAAGGTGCTTGGACGTTATTTCAGGCAGCATTTTACCTTTATTTTTCATTACGTTCACACTAGATAAGTTTTAGGAGAAAGAAAAATGCCAATAGAGTGATTTTAATAGATACTTATATATTATATAAAATTGAGACAGACATTTTTAATTACCTAAACAAATTGTTACTTTTATTTTTCTACCCTATTCTAGATCTCAATTCTACTTTAAAAAAAAAATTAAATAAGGGATAAAATGTTGCCCAAAAGTCTAATCATAGTTACGCATTTGTGTTTTAACTACGACTACAAATAAAAATGGTTCTTATAGTTAAAAAGATACAATTTGTATCAACAGTAAAAGGTACTTTCTGGTTTTTCAGGGTTTTACTCCACACTGCAGCAAGTGGAATAATCAACAGTAAATCACAAACTATAGCACTGTCTCAAAGCAGACTGACTTGAATGAATAATCCATTATACTAGGCAGAATTCTACAACTCTAGGCAATAGCCCAAGTTATGTCAATCAACGGTATATACTGCTGAGTGCAAAACCTACTTTCTAACCCATCAAAATGGAGCCAGCAAAACCCATGACTTTGAAACCAGAAATATCCCTTACTAATACTAGAACAGACTTTAGTCTGTTTCTAAAACTACACTATTGTGGCAAGAATCAGGCCCTAATAATATAACAGGCCAAAAAACTACCTTCAAGAAAATATACAGTATCTTACAAAAAACTTAAGTTACCATTTACATTTCCTCCACCACCGTCCCTATAGTGCAGTATCAATAAATGTTGCATATCCTCAACACAAAAACTCATCTCAGGTCAGCCTTGATAAATAGCAAGAAAACTGAACAGTATATTAAATATAAAAGTTGCATTGAGAATAATTAGATTCATTTAAAAATAGGTAAATATTGTGAAAGGGTGTTTTATCCAGTATTCTTGTGTGCCAATAAAAGAGACACACCCACACACATACAACAACAGCTTAATGTGAATCTAGGATTTCAATTCCATTTCTGTTGTCTAGAATGTGTAAAAAGAGCTGGATAATGACACAGATATAAGTCGAAAGTTTTCAGGCTTTTGCCTTATCCATACATAAGGAATGGAAACTAATTTGTTTTCCATTGATTGCATCTGCTGTCCTTTAAATCAATCACATTAAATCAACTATTTAACTAATAGAAAACAAAATAAAAACAAAAAAAACAATAAAAAGTGCCATGTATTGTAAGTCACTCTAATATACCGTTACCCATTTCAATAAAAACTGGTAACTTACATTTTTTTTAAAAAGATAAAGTCAGTGCTGTATTATATCTTTGTTTTCTATAAATAATGATTCTAGCACAAAAAAGCCCACTTCCCCCAAATTAAAATAATTTAAAAAAGCTGTAAAAGACTCAAATTAAGCTTGGCTTGACAAAAGTTTGCTAATCTAGTCAAATGCTCACAACTTTCTGAAGGTATTGTAATTTCTTGCAAATGATAGCCAAACACCCAGTTAATAAAACACGAAATAAGGATTAAAAAGTGCTGCATATAAACCCCTGATGCACCAAAAATTATTATCAAAGATCACAGATACATCTATCAAACCAACCTGGAAAAATTTCCAGTTGTGAATATAGTTTAAAAAAAGGAAACATTAAAAAAAAAGTCAAGTTTGAAGGTAAAAGAATCCCGTGATACTTCCAACGCATGGGGCTATACATACAGATACCATGATACAGGATTTCACATAAAGGGATTACTAGAGAACCTCCTTGCCGAGAAGGAGATCACAAATGCTACTGTAGCAAACCTCCCTCAGCATCAGAGCTGAACAAACAATGACTGAACACCTCAAAGATGTGTCATTGCTCAGTAACCCAGCTGTGATTTCTCCACCAGGATAGCTGCAGCGAGTTGCTGAGCGTCGGTCATGTGTGGGTTTCTTTTCATGACAACTCTCACGAGGTCGGACGGGAAGATGTTGCACAGGTTGATGTACACCTTCTCTCGGTTGTCCTGGTATCTCGGGGCATCTTGTGGCAGGCCGCAGAAAGGGACCCGCCACGTCTGGTCCTGCTGCTCGGGTAAGCTTTGGAAAGTGAACGGCTCGTAGCACGGCTGGGTGGTGTTGTCAGGCAGTGAGTACGTCTGACGGTAGCCGTAGGCGTCGATGCCGTAGTTCTGCCTCTCCCAGCTCCCGAGGCCCTCTTGGCGGGAATAAGGCTTCCTTTGTCTAGAAGGGGAATTGTCGTAGAGCCGAGAGTCTGAAATGCTGTCTATCCTTGTGGACACCAACGATCTCCCCAGGTGTAGCGTCTTCGAGTGGGCTGAATTCTGCGGGGAGGGATAATCGCCGGGGCAGCTGGACCGAGCCCCCACAGCTGGGTGCTGCAAGTGCACAGCCATGTAGGGAATTGGAGGCTTATGATGATGCTTTGGTTCTTCATGACTATAACTTTGCACTCTGGTTAAGGGATCATGGAAACTTTGTAGAAAGGGCTGGGAATTAAGGCGGCTGTGTGGGTGCATGTGTTGACACTTTAAGTTTTCTTCCAGTTGTGGGTCAGGAGAACTTACGTATGACCTGTCGTTGTAGCCCATATAAGAATCGCTGCTCCCACAACTCATGCTCCCTTCACTACTGCAGTCAGAGGCTACAGAACTGATTCTGTAATCCGTGTCTAAAGAGAAACGCCTTTCAGGGCTCCTGGGGCCGGAGACACTAAGATTTGAGTATGCATTCAACATGGAATAATATCCAATGTCAACTGGTGAATCACATTTTGGATACTGTTCATAAGGCATTGGCGTTCCATGATTTTTGGTTGCCATCATCATTGGAGGATACTGACCCTGGGGTCTTTGATCCTGAGGTGGGAAATGAACTCCAGACGGAAGGCCATTGCTTAATGGTGTTGTACTTTGGGGTTTGGCGGCAGAGGAAGGTGGTATACTAACTAAGGAAGGAACAGACCTGGTTTCCAATTTGTTTTTGGTGGGAAGCTTTTCCTCTAAGTCTTGATAGACTTGAGTTCTTATGCTAGGATCTGATTGCCTCTTTGGAGTAGCCCGCTTGACATCGGCAGGGCTATCAGTTTTAGTGCTACAAGGAACACTGTTGCTTTTCACCAGTCCTCCTTCATTTGCAGTTTTGGCTGCTGTATTTCTAGACATGGCACGAAGTTCATCAGCCACTGATCTCTGCGGCTGACTCCCCCTCTCAGGATGGTAATATTTGCACTTGTGTCCATAGGTACATTTCTTTCCTAGAAAAAACAAAACAAAGTGAACTAGGAAGTATAAAAAAAGGTCTTTAAAATCCAAGTGAACATTCAAATTTAATATGAGAGAAATAAAGGAAGGAAATTTAATATGTATTAGGAAGTATCTTTCCTCTGGAGAGAATTCACACATCATTTTTTCCTATCATGAAGGCTAATCTGAGAACATGATTTAAACACTTCTCCAGTGTTTGGCTATAATACTGCAATCCTGTCTCACGCCAGCTTGGTCCTCTCCCAGTCAGGTTTTATACATCAGGCAGAAACAACCACTCTTTAATGGGATAATCATGTTTACTTGAGTTGTACTTTGGCCTAAGACACAAATTCAACTCTTTTTTTAAAAAGAGAGAAAAAAAGAAAGCTACCAGATGAAAACTAATCTCACATGGAACACATATTTGACTTTTGGAACCACATTTTAATTTGGCAAATTTCTTCATGAGTTACTCTATCCAACACCACATTAATAAATAGGTAGCTGCCAAGTATAAAACTCTTTCTCTGACAAAGATCAACTCAATGAGGGGCTGAACCAAGATACTAAAACATTTTAAAATCTCATCACAACCAAGAAACTATGGACTACTCTCAGTTATACTGTATTACTTTTATAATAAAAAGAAATTATCAATAGTTATATAGTTAACAAAACTGAAGTCTACATAATGCAAATTACCATAGGGACATGGCTGTTTCTTATGTTCTGGAACAATAGGCTTTTTCCTTAGAAAGTTATCCAAGCTTGGACCATGCCGGCCAAGAGGATCATCAGGGGGCATGAACCTAGAACAAAAAGGGGGAAGACTTTCAATTAACAAAGAAGTGAATATCTTAATTACAACTGTAGCTATTCTTAAAGTCACTCCATGGAATTTTAATTCAAGATTTAATCCAACCTATTTTGCTTAAAATTTTGAAAGGCAAATATTTAGTATCCTAAACACAGTTTTCATATGCAAAACAAACTTAAGTCATCAAGATGTACTTAAGTTTGTTTTCCTCCAAATGTTATTTGAGATAAGATCTTCCAATTACCCATTGCCTCCTCCCTCTTGGTTTTTCTGATGTTTTGTAAACATGCAACTGAAGAGTATCTTGGCTCAGAATAAAGTGTTTTGGCTCAATGCTTAATTTCACAGGAAGGCTCCTATAGGAGTGAACTTATACTCCCATCTGTCTTCAGAAGAATATCACGTGTGTATATTTTTTCAAAAGATCTTTATAAACATTAGCATTGTGAAATACATAACTGGCAAGTATAAACTCCTTTTTCCAAACAAAGAAAATGATTTGGAGAACAACTCAATGAGTTGCTGACCCACAAAGAGACCTTAAGATTATGAAATAACACAACAAGGTACTACTAGCTGTAGAGAGTGGAGGGAAATTTATCTGAAAAAATTCTTGGAAACATTGGGAGGACTGAAAATAAAAATTTTAAAAAGGGTTATATATACTAAAATATTTGGTCTATATTGATGATGAAACAGTTAAAACTTGGGCCCTAAATTAGATTGTTTCTGCTTTCTTATTCCTACACCCCCTGATATCCCAAGTCAAGGAAAGCTAAGATTGGGGAAAATATTTCAATTGCCCAATTTCTTTGAGTAAACTCTCAAAAAAGGAGGATAGAAAGGATATAGTGTGACTCTTTTAACCTGCATAATCAGGTGAAAATTAGTACTCAGGTCTAATTCTAGCTTTGTCTAAGGTCTGTTTGACCTTAGAACGAACAAAGTAAATCATTTAACTACATCTCAATTTCTTCAACTCTAAAATGGGAATATTTGTTAAGAACAGAGTTCACAGGTATAACTAAGATTGAAACTTTCTTTTTAAGAGGATTCTGACATTCTTTTAGTTGGTCCTGATCTTAAAATAAGGAGGGACAAATTAGGCTCTGAACTTGACTATGCTTTTTGTTTTTGTTAGTTTACTTTTAAAACTGTAAAACAATTTGAGTCCCTAATAAGTTAGCAGTGTTCTACCATAGCTTTTTTGTTTTTGTCCAAGAAGTTCAAAATTCAATTACTTACTTGTCATTGACGAAGGAATACATCAGCAATCGCTCATCTATAAACTTCTTCCATTCTGGCTTTTCATTAGCCAGGTCCCTGTAGTTATCATTGGACACAATGATACCATCAGACTCAAAAGCCAGTTTTACAATGAATCTGTCATCGTAACATACTACTCTTCTTCCCTGAACACGTCGGGATGGAGTGAACACCAGAATTTTCTCCTTCTCCAACTTACGCAAAATTTCTTGATCTGGAAACATATGGCAAACAAAATTTTAGTAACAAGGTGGGGGGAAATATATATGTATGTATGTATGCATTTAAATGTATATATTTGTTAAAAAATATATATGTGTGTATGTAAATGGTATTCTCCAATGTATACATCAAAAGTTGGATCTTTTTAAATAGTCCTTTTTGCTGGACAAATATTTATCAAGCTATGCTTTTAAAAAGTCCATTCTTTTTAGTAAGGTTCTACTATTTAAACTGTGTGTGAAATGAAATAAATAAAAATACAACTTTGCATTTTTATTATTATTTTCCTAGGAATAAATAGGTAATAATATGAAAGAATGACCTCACAAAATTTAAGTTGAGAGAGGGAAAAACACTATCATTGCTTTAAAAGAACCACTGCTATCTTCTATGAGAACAAGGAGTCGGGATTATTTTTCTTGCCTGAATGTGCCTGTTTTCTCACTAATGGGAAATTAATGAAGGAAGAAAGGTAACCAGAAAGGAATGTCTCAAAAGACAATGGAAGATGGGCTTCCCCATATCGACCTTAGCAGTGGGACAATTAAGTTCAAGGAAAGAGTCTAGAGTAGGATTACAGGTACACAGGAAGATGGCTTTTTTTTTACCCTTTAACAGTATACCTGTTAATTTGAATTTAACAGTATACCTGTTAGTATACACTACCTTTATTCTTGTTTGTGATTTAGTAAATGTAGGACAAGAAGCAATTATCTCAAGTGAAACTGAGTGGGTGGTGGAGAAAAAAAAGAAGGAAAAGACCAAACCAAGAAGTGCTTACAATGGCAATTTAGAGATTTTCTTTTTTCTAATCATTACTTCTGTGTCACCTATAGCTAATTATTCCTGGGATTATTAAATCCCTGATCTGCCTCTTCCTTTTGGTATTTAAAGCCCTTCATAACTTTTCCCCCTCCTACTTTTCCAGTATCCTTGTATTTTATTCTCCTCCACTCACTCTACACTGGCCAATCTCCATGCCTGGAATACTCTCCCTCCTAGCTTCCCAGATCAAGTCCCTCCTTCTGCAGAAGGCCTATTATGATCTCCACTGCTTGTAGTGCCTGGCTTCTGAGATTACCATTTGCAGAGTACAAATATGTTTACCTATATCACTGTATTATAGTAATTTGCATCTAGTTTCCCCCATTCAAATTGAGCTCCTTGAGGGCAAAAACTGTCTTTTTCCTTTTTTTTTTTTTTTTTTTTTTTTTAAATCTCAGCACTTATAGTGGCTGGCACTTCAGAAATGCTTGTTTATTGAACTGAATGTACTCCATAATGCTGTATAGGGTGTTATCTGTGTATGTTCTGTTGATGTGTTGTACAGTAGTGTCTCTGGGCCAGACGGATGATGGACTAAGGACTATTTGAGGCTAGGATTGAGAGGGCAAAGGTCATTCTTCAAGAAGACCTCAAACTTTCTTCCTGTGATACTCAGTGTCCTTGGCATGGAAAAATAACTTTTCACGAATGAATAGTAGTATGTAGTAATAATAGCACTGTAGGACTCCAGGTTGAAGTGACTTCAAGGAGTTCAAACTCTTCTTTACTGAAGACATTCAAAAGTAGGATCTGTTCACTGTAATTAAAAGTTTCTTTTAACTCTCTAGTGCCCAGAGTGGTTAGACTGATCCCACTGGGTATATTTCCTATACTTGTGGTCTGGGATTCAGATCAGGAAAAAAATGATGCCCTGGACATGCATCTTAGGACCCAGTCTGATACCCCAGATCACAGCTCCCACAATTTGGGAAGGGACTCTTAGTAATGATCTAATATAACCCCTTTTCCTTACAGATTAGGAAACAGAGAGGCTGAGTGATCTGTCTGGCATCACATAGATATCATTATATACATTTGACAACATATCATATAGATCTTGATGCTTTCTACAACTCTTGGCCTACAATGTATTTTTTTTAACAAATGAAACATGCTATGTTTTTAGATTCTTAAAAAATCATTTTTATTATTTTTACTTCTGAATTCTCTTTACCCTTCACCTATTCAGAAAGCAAGAAAAAAATACAAATATGTAGGTAACCAAGACAAATTCCTACCTTAACCAAGTCCAAAAAAATTTAATCTGTACTCTGTTTATCATTTCCCTATCTGGATGTGGACTGTGTGTTTCCTCACAAATCCTCTGGAGTAATTAGTTCTACTATGCTGATCAAAGTTCCTAAATATTTCAAGTTAAAATATATATTCCAAACTGTAGTGGATCTCATATCAATTTTACATAAGTCTTTCATGTTTTATAAAATAAAATACATGGTACAAGTTTACTTTATGAGGACTGATTCAGTTTATTTTATTTGGTATCAAACAACATTCTTAGCTCTCTTTGTTTCCTACTCTTAAACTTAATATTAGCCCAAACTTCATCCTGTAGGTATTTTTGTGACCTATGGTGATTAGAATAGTATCACAGAATTTTAGAGCTGAAGGGATTCTTTAGAGATTAACTAACCCAATTCCTTCATTTCTCAAACAATTTCAGGCCCAGGGAAATTAAGTGCCTTGCAAGCACCATCACCCAACAAGTCAGTCAGAGGAAAAAGAACCAGGTGCTGGTACCATATGTTAGGTTATCTCCTCCTGTGTGTTAAAGGGGGATCTTATAGAGTTAGTCAAAAGGTTTTACAATCCTATTAAGCAAGATTTACTTCTCTAGTTAACAGAGGAAAGTAAGCACAAATCACACACCTACCAAATGCAGGCTTTTTTTCATTATTAAAACATAGCAGCCAGATCAGTCAATTATCCAGTATAAGACAATGAAAGATATATCCTTCTTCTCTACTGGAAGTAAAAATGGTGAAATAACAGCTTTAGAGGCAACATGGCATAATAGCTAGAGGGTCAACCTTGGAATCAGAACATCTTGGCTCAAGTCCTGCATCTGACACATGCATACTGGTTGCCTGACTACTAGCAAGTTACCTAACCTTTCAGTTACCTGAGTAACTCTAGGATGATAGTTGTGGCTCTTCATCAGTGGAGAGTTTCCAATTATGACTTAACTACCCAGAAGAAATCACAGAGTTTGACCAACCCACACTACGCCAGAGCTTACCTGTGATGAGAGCATCAGGTCTTGACTGCTCTTTTCTCCAGGCAGGAACAAACACTGTAATATCTTTGTGGCCTCTTTCCAAAAACCAATCAACTGCCAATTTTATTCCACGGCAGGAAAATACTTCTTTGTTCCCATGGCTGAAAGATATTATTTCAGAACTGAAGTCAACAAATATTTCATATCCTTCCAGGCTATGAGGGGTATACAGAAATAAATAAAATAGCCTATCCCCTCAAGGATTACTGAATCTAAGAGAATACTAAATACACAAATGTAAAGTACATTAGAGGTATAAGTAAACTATAATGAGAGACCATCTTGGGGAGGAATTACTTCTAGATGAAAGAAATAGGAAGGTTACTTGGAAGAGGTAGCATTTGACTGGTCTTCAAGGACAGAGAACTCTGTTTTTCTTTTGTACCTCTAGCACCTAACACAGCACCTGACACACAGTAGTCCTTAATAAATTGAAATGAATTTCAATTGGTGGCGATGAAGGTGGGAGCTGGCACTAAGTACATGAAAGAGTATAAATGCACAGAAGGAGGAAAGTATGTTGGAATGGCAAGCTGCTCAATTTAGCTGGAATATAGGGTTGAGGGAGGAAAGTAACTTTTTGACTGGTTCTACCCCAAACTCTAGTCTAACTCTGCCTGCCCCAGCAGTCTTCTCACTCTGAAGAGGCCTCTGCCTGTGTGTCCCCCTTTTGTTTGGCAGGTTCCTGCCAGGCCATTTAAGGACATGCCCAGGCTAGACATGTTCACTTTTCTCCTAACCCTGCTCCATAATCTCTTAAACTTTTCTACTATGCCCTGGGCACCTCACCCCCCAACCTCCTCTAAAGTTCTGTTTCCTTTAACATATTGTCCTCCTCTATTAGAATGTGAACTCCTTAAGGCAGGAATTGTTTTTCTTTTTTGCTTGTATTATGCTCCTAATGCTTAGCACACAGTTCTTGGCACACAGTATGTGCATAATAAATGCTGTATCCAGCTAAAATAAAGCTAGGAACATAATTTTTATGTCATCCACATCTCTGCATATTGAAATCCTTCTTTTTATTAAGGCTCTATTCTGGTGTCATATTCTCCATGACCTCTACTTTCCTTTCCCTACTCTGCTAGAACAAATCCTTCCTTTTTCATGCTTTGTTTGACCTCTCAAAGATAGAAGACTAGCTTTTCTCCATCATCACTCAAGACAAAATCATAGAAAATGGAGTTAAATTGCAACATAAAGAATTTAGGTTTACTTTGGGTAAGATTTCCCCCTTGGTAAAAAAAATGCAAAATAATGGAAAAGAAAAGCTGGGGAATCTTCCATTTTCAGAAATCTTAAGGTATCCTGGAGTCATCTTATGAGTCTGAGATTAATGTTAACATGTATGGAAATACACCATATATAGAATCACCAAGAGATAGGTTTACACTCTTGGGGAATTAAATTACATAAGAGAAATATACTTTTAGCTGTCCCCTAAAACACAGGGTTTCTGCTTAGCAATATAATTTTAGATGAAGTTTACCATTAATAAAAGGATATCTTGAATTGTATTAGCTAGCAAAAAAAAGAAAAAGAAAAAAAAAAAAAAAAGAAAAAACTTTGTTCAAAGAATGATCAGTATAAATGAAAAGAATGTTGAAGTTGGAAAGGCCCTTGTAGTCTAAACTATACCTGAACAAGAACTTTCTCCACAACATACCCAATCAATGGTTATTCAGGGAAAACCTACCTCTCAATGCTGTCCATGTTCTTTTTGGGTAGCTCTGATTATTTGGAAGTTTTTCCATGAATCAAGTTTAAATTACCTCTTTGCAAATTCAATCAATTCTAAATTACTTCTTTGTAACTTCTAATTATTGATCTTAGACCCTATCCTCTAAGGCCAGAAAACTAGCAGATATGTGATATATTTATTCGTTTAAGCATTTCTTTAGCACTAACTATAAGCTATGTTTATGAATTGCCATAAGTCTAAAGACTAAGAAAAACCTTTTCCTTTAATCAAAAGTTTCAAAGGTAAAAAGATGTAATGTTTTTCAAATCAAAGACACTTGTTTAGTGTGTAATGATCCAGGCCCTATTTTAAGAGTTTAATGTACCATTTTGGAGATTATTCTAGTGATACTCTAATGTTCTAACTGTAATTTACTCTAAGGAGGGGACACCAGAACTTTCTAGCAAAAAGCCAACCAAATCTACAAGATGCTAGTAAATATAGAGTTGAAAGGTCCCCAGAATCATTCTAAGATCCAGGAGCATGAGTTGAGGGCAAGGAATGGTGCCTTCTAGAAGCAGATAATGACTAAACATTTAGTGTCCAAGGGGAGAGTTAGTATTTATATAGAACCCTCTGGAAAAAAGAAGTAGAGGTATAAAAAAGCTGTAAAAAAGAAGCCTGGAGCTGTAAGGGAGCTGGGTGATACTGCAGTAGAGTGGACAGCTACTGAGGGAGAGGACCTGGGTCTGAATGTGGCTCTGCCACTGACTAGGAGAAAGGATTTCATCTCTTTGCACCTCAAGTCTTTCATCTATAAAATGAGAGTGGGAGTTAGACCAGATGACCTCTAAGATCATTACAGCTCCAAAATCTTTGACCATTTTACAAAGAAGGCCACTGAAGAAGAGAGGTGAAATGATTTGCCCGAGGTCACAAGATCATCTATGGCAAAACAGAACTCAGAGGTCTAAGGACTCCTTAGAGAACAAAGCTCTTTATAACTCCATCAGCTCTTTTGTTACTGTTCTTTTGCCAGAATGTCAAAGTGAGGATGATCAAACATTTTAACTAGAGGAGACCACTGGCTGGCCACTGTCTGAATAACTTTAAGGGAGAACAACTACTATTCAGTACTTGCACTGGTACTCAGGAGCTTGTGTGACACTAGGCAAGTAGGGCTTCTGGGAATCTGTTTCCTCATCTGCAAAATGGGCATAATAAAACCGTCAGCACTCTTTCATAAGATGTTGTGGAGGAAAAGTATTTTATAAACATTAATGTCAATACTTTTAAAGTATTATGTTAAAATAAAAGCACTGTACTTGGCAGATAATAAGCAGTTAAATTCCTTTCCATCTCATTCCATAAAAAATACGGGAATCAAGGACACACTTACTTAATATTCATCATGTTGTATGGAGTGAAAAGAATTAATATGTTCTTCTCAGGGTGGACTTCCATCCTAGACCCCATTAGGAAATGAAAGCCTGTTTAGGGTTATAGAATAAAACCTCAAGGAAGTTTCATTATTGCCATAGGCCCAGTGAGTTGGAAGACCTCTTAGCTCAAGGAAGAGAACCATTAGATTATCCTACTTCCTTATCTCCTCAGGCCTTTAGGAGCCAGAAGAGTCCCTCCTGAGAACGTGACTATCTCTCCAAAACCTTTCTCCTCCCTGGTGGAAGCTCATGATGAGCTCATGCTACGTAACCTGTTCTTTTCTGATTGGGTAGACTTTCACACCTAGATTGTAAGTTTGGCCCCTAGACATGGGGTATCAGACAGAAGGGTGGGGGGTCTTATGTCAGGAATCTATGAAATGCTTCTAATCTGTACTCATGCATTGGGCATTGCTATTAAGGCAATGGTCCCCTTTCTCATGAGAAAGAATAAAGACTGCTTCTTATACTATCCACTCTCTGACTCCAGATTTATAATTCTAATTTGGGTGGGTGGTCATTTTACTTTACCCCACTTAATGTGCATTCATATACAGAAGCTTCATGAATGATACGTGTAGATTTACTTTAATCCCAGAGATTTTAATAGTGTTTGACGCACATACTTAAACATCAGTATATACTTAACACGTGAAGGCACATTTTCCTTGCCTTCAGTAGTATGCCTGCCCTTCCAAGACTACTAACATCCAAAATGTTCTTCTGGATATAAAATTAATTTGCCAAAAATTCATAACATCTAGACTGTGAGTAGAACATTGAAATCTAGTTTGGTATGTAGAGGGTTTGGGAAGGAGAAGCTGAATTATTTACCTAGGTTATTTTGTAGGTGAGAGAGGAAAAAGAGAGGAATTTGGTTTTATAGCATCATTCATGTGGAGACTCCCCATACTGAAATTTTGACAGTAGATAGTGTGCTGGGCACAGAGTCAGGAAGACCCAAGTTCAAATCCAACTTCAGACATTTAACTAGTTGTGTGACCTTGGGGAAGTCATTAATCACTGTTTGTCTTCATTTCCTCAACTGTAAAATAGTGGTGATAAATGAAATATCTGTAAAAAGGGATTCAGCATAGTACCAGGCACATGGTAGGTGATATATAAATGCTTATCCCTTATAACCTCTGATAATCTTTGGCAATTTAATAATGTATACGCTGTAATTTATAGAGTTGCCAGAGGCACTAGGTGACTTGTCAATGGTCACAAAGCTAGTGTGTGTCACAGGAGGGCCTGAACATATATTTTTCTGATTCATTCTACACTGCCTCAACTCTTTATTGTCTTTCCTGAAAATTGACTGTTGCCAGGATTCTTTTCTTGCAAATAGTATTTAATAACAAAGTTTTCATGTTTTATTACATTATGAAAATATGAAACTATGTAGTAACTCCTATTCAATGTTTCATTCCTAAAGAACAATAACAATGGTGAAAATTTTCAAATACCAGGAGTTTGTGAACAAAAGGTTATGTAGTGAACATAAGATATAAACTAATAGGAAACCTGTGTTCTTCAATTTAAGCAATTTAAACAATGTCAAGAGATCTAGAAGATCCTAAGATCTTAAGGTAGAGTAATGGGGAAAACTGAGAGGAAGACTCAGATAAGAATTCCACAGGATGAAAAGGTCAGGACAAGTTTCAGTCTGTACCAGTGGAATCATTATCACATTGATGAAATCATAGATCTCTAGGAGTTCAGTATAAAATGAAGTAAGAAGGAAACTAGGAGTTCAGGAGGGAACACAGATCTCTTCAATCCTACATGAGTTGGTACTTCACACAATGTTTGAATGGAAGGCACAAATTAAATGGGTAGATCATAAGATGAATGGAAATAGGCAATTCTGGGCTAAAGAGACAAGGATGAATTAGGGGAACCTAGGATTTGCATCCCTACCCAATAGTCCTGATCTTTTTGGGGATGAAGAATCTTGAATAAAATAATAATAATGATGGTGATGATGATGCTAACAACATATTTGTACAGTGGTTTTATAATTCACAATGCACTTTCACATACGTTGTCACAAAAATATTATGGCAGGAAAGGCTTTTAAAACCTTCTTTTTAAAAACATGTATAAATGTCTTCAGAATGGTAACTGCCACATGGTTTTAGTCAGCTACAGTGTGATCTTTCCACTTCAGCATAAGCCTTTTTGTGAAGCAGACAAACTATGTCATATACTCTTCTACCTTTCTGAGACACCTTGGCTGGTCTTAGAGACCCGGCTCACTGAGGCTGTCCTCTCCCCATCAAAGTCTCTGTTCCAACAAGGTTGATCTTTCATGTCAAAATACTCAAGGTTAAGCATGTTGAGAAATTTAAAATGGGGTTTTCTAGGCACCATGCCTACTTCACCCTCATCTGGAGCCCTCTTTCTCCACATTTGTTTGGCAGGGAGTAAAAGAATGAATGGGTTTTGCTGCTGCACACATCACTACTACACTCTTCCTCCACTTTGCTTTGTCGGCAGAACATAGTAACAAAAGTTGTCATTTGGAGAGCATGTAGTTAGGCACTGCTAACTGCAAATAATTGAAATGCAGTGTCCAGGCCCTCCTTTACACAGACTGAAATGGGAGGAGAAGTGGTATGATCAACAGGTTGGAGTCAGACTGGCTGAAGTCAGGAGAACTCTGAAATATTCCATGTAAATCAGTGACTAATGATCTATAGTCTTGACCAAAATCTAGGCTAACTGGTACCACAAATAGTATGTAAAGATCTGAAAGCTAGGTCAAACACCATTTGGAGTTGGCGGAACTGGGGTTGGAATGTGCTACTGATTGTGTGTGTGTGTGAGAGAGAGAGAGAGAGAGAATGGAAGAAGAAGAGAAAGAAAGGAGAAAGAAGAGAAACTGACTACATACAATGAAATAAGTATTATACTTCAAGTTAGCAAAGACATGTGTCCAAATCCTACTTCAATGCTCATTAGGTATTTTATCATGGGGAAGTTATTGAGTCATCCTGAAATGGGATCTCCTCATTTGTAAAATAGGGATACTAAAACCTGCAGTATATACTTCTCAGTGCTAAGGTCAAATGAGACAATGAAAATAAAGCACTTAACAATAATAGCTGACACATAGCTCTTTAAGGTTCATAATGAATTATTACTTATTGCTCTATTAATTTATGTATAATCAAGAATCTGGGGATAGCTTAGTTTTAACCCTCAAAATGACAGTGTCAGGAAAGGTTAACATATATTCCCATCAAGTCTAATAAATATAGTTCTATTGTATTTCAACAACCTTAAAATTATACTGAAAATTCACTCTGACTCAAGAGAAGGGAGTCAAAACTATCTTAAATTAAGCCACTAAAGGGGCAGCTGGGTAGCTCAGTGGATTGGGAGTGAGGCCTAGAGACAGGAGGTCCTAGGTTCAAATCCAGCCTCAGACACTTCCCAGCTGTGTGACCCTGGGCAAGTCACTTGACCCCCATTGCCCACCCTGACCACTCTTCCACCTAGGAGCCAATACACAGAAGTTAAAGGTTTAAAATAAATAAATTAAAAAAAAAATTAAGCCACTAAAGCAGCAGTTGCCATCCTGTCTTGCTCTGGTAGTTAGAACTGTTAGCTGTACATGAAATCTAGATTTCTGTTTTATTAGTAACTACTGAGGGATATTTTGAAAACAGCTCTCATAATTGTATGAGTAATGTACATGTCCTAATGCATATCAGCACATGAAGAATAAAAGTAGATTTACAATAAAAATTTACTTTTTAGTTTATTAATTTACTACAATACTAAGGGTCCTAGGAAGGGCACAAGACAAAGGCGAACATTTTACTAGGGGAAGAGAAATTTGAGGACTCTCATGTTTTGGAATCATTTTCAAAAAAAGGTTACTAGGACCATGTGGATCTCATATTGAAAAATGACCATGCTCCCAATAGGACTACTTTTAAGACAAAAATGTCGTACAATATTTACAGCTAAGTCTTCCTTTCATTTATACCCTATTATTTTCCTATAATGGGAAATACCACTTCAAAATGTGGTAGGTAAGGATTATTGATTGAAAAGCAATTTGAAAAGCCTAGGCAAAATATTCAATAAAGGAATAGTTATTCAGACATAGAGAATGAAGAAATCTGTGAATGAGAAAGATATCAAGGTTTCTAATATTTCTCATGGCAATGATATTGTAGAAGAGGACAGGCAGAAACGCTCTTTGAATTTTTTTCCAATTTGATTTTTTCACAGTTACTAAAGCACCTGCTCCAAAATGACACGTTGTTTGTTTGTGGTATTCTAAAAGAGCTCATCTAAAACCAAATTACAAAAATAATTTTTGAACCCACTACAATCTAATAAGCATTTGCTGAATGCCTGCTCTGTGCCAAAAGGAGTTGTGCTAGCAACTGGGGAAAAAAGAAAAATTGAAAAACAGTTCCTAACATCAAAGGGCTTACATTCTAGAGTACACATGTATGTAAACAGAGAAGTATATACACAATAATTTGAGGTAGAAAACTGTATTGAGGGTTAAAGAAAAGGAGTGAATTTCAGGCATCAGCAATAGCCTATGCAAAAGCACAGACATGAGAAGTAGAATATGAAGTTCAGGTAATAGCACATATGCCAGTTTGCCAGAAATGTAGAATATGCGAAGGGAATACATGTGAAATAAGACTGGAAATATAAGATGAAGACAGAGCATTCAGGACTTTAAATGCTGACCTGAGGAAATTTTAATCTAACCTAGAGGGAATGGGGAATCATTGACAATTCCGAGGAAGTAGGATTTAAGGAGTTCTGTGGAAGATGGACTAGAGTCATGATGGTGAACCAATGACACACATGCCACAGAGGGCACACAGAGTGCTCTCTTGTGGGCATGCGTGCCTTGTCATTCCTCCATCAGAGTTGGTTACTAGAAAGGCAGAGGGACTCAGGCAGAGGTGCTCCCCTCCCCCTCTCCACAGTGCCTGGTGACATTTTTTCACATCCCCCGTCCCTCTGTCCAGACCAGCAACCCAATGGGAGCACTTTTTCCCTCCCGTGTGGGGTAATGGCACAGAGAGGACAGCACTCCGCCTCTAAAAGGTTTGCTATCACTGTACTAGAGACTACTGCAATAGTCCAAGGGAAAGGAAATGAGTGCCTGAACTAAACTGAAAGTTGCATAAGTGTAAAGAAGGGATAAATACAAGATATCTTATGCAAACAGAATGAAAGAGTTTATAGAAACTGAATAGATATGGGAGGTGATGGAGAGGAGACAGTCTAGAATCATTCTCTGTTCAACATGGGGAAGTTTGGTGGAGGAGTTGGTTATGAGTCTGAAGGAGGAAAGGAAATGAGTTGGCGATACCCATGAGCTATCTGACTAGAAACATCAAATAGTCAGTGATCAAAGATCAGAGTTATACAACAGAGACAATAATTTAACCAAAAGAAGCAAATGAACTTGACAACAGGTGGTGGCCTTTTGAACTATTAAAATGAGGAATTCAAAATCTCTAAAGTCTCTTAAGGTCTACATCCACTACTACAAAAGTTCAGATTTTAGAACAACAATTATTTTGTACATTTTTCAATTTTTGATTTTTCTGTATTTTTTTAAACCCTTACCTTCTGTCTTGGAGTCAATATTGTGTATTGGCTCCAAGGTAGAAGAGTGGTAAGGGTAGGCAATGGGGGTCAAGTGACTTGCCCAGGGTCACACAGCTGGGAAGTGTCTGAGGCCAGATTTGAACCTAGGACCTCCTGTCTCTAGGCCTGACTCTCAATTCACTGAGCTACCCAGCTGCCCCAATTTGTGATTTTTCAAATGAGATCACTGCAAATTTCTTAATTCAGTGCCTTGCTCATAGTAAATACTATAGAAATGTTAGAAAGACAACAAACTTAATTTCAATTCATTACCTTATAGTTCACCCTGAAAAGTAAATTTTAAGAAGAAATATATAATACTAAGAGATCACTATTATTTTAGAACTATGAAATGAAATGGAACTAAGCTCAAGGAAACGGGAGTTTCTATTGAGTGAGACAATTATTTCTCTATAGCATCCTTTTCAGGCAGTGAGAACCACAGTGAGGAATAAGGAGCCCCTAACTGTCTAGTAAGATTCCCAAGAAAAGATTTTAAAATTATTTTAAACAATGAAAAAATCACCACAGTGAAAAAAAAATCATAGGATCATATAGTTAAATCATTCATTCTGCAGCCAGGAAAATGAAAACCTGGAATGATATGATTAAGCTGAGGAAGAAAAGGGCCCTGATTCTTTTTTTATGGTCTCAACTTTATTTAGCATTTTTGAGATTTATAAAACCTTTTCTACAATTATCTCCATTTTACAGATAACAAAACTGAGGTTGAAAGAGATTTTTGTGGCGTGTCAGAGGAGACACTAAAAAGATTGGTACCAGAGCTGTCACAGTGCACAAGTCACTGTGGGGTTCTCAACTAACCCAGAGAAACATAAGATCTTGCAGGGCTCACCCAATTGGGAAAGACTTCAGGTAGAGAAACTGTATATTGGTCATCTAAGGATCAGGCAAAGCACAACAAGTAGGACATTGGGTGATTACTTTTTTCAGCCATGGCAGCTCAATAAGTCTACCAGGAGGTCAAGAATCTGTCCTCTGTGACAAAAGGGAGTGGTTTCACAGACAAAATCAACGTTCTTTGAACTAAGATGACTGGTACTTGGTTTACCTATATTCCAATAGGGAAGGAGAGGACAATAGGTTGTTCATGATCATTGAACTTATGTTCTATTTCCTTCTAGATCAATGCTAAATGAAATATCTATTGTGGTGGGAGACATTTGCTTTGGTGGACATGTGGCTGCAGTCAAAAGCAAATTCCAGTTATGTTTTGGCAAGCTAAAGATATCTCTGAAGTTCAAAGTGAATAGGAGGAATAGGGGTTCCAAATCATTATATTATGAAACACACATACATATAAATATCCATTTTCCAACAACAAAAGTTGCTGAATACTGTTCAGTGGTAGAATTTAAAACAATGTTTTGGAGGTTATATAATATAGCTACTTATTCCAACCTTTCAAGGTAACAGAAAACGAACTAGCAAAAAAAGTCTTTTTCTAGAACTTCAAAAAAGGTAAATTAATCAGAAGCTCTTCTGCCTTGGGTCAGTTAGGTGGCACAGTGGATAGTCTTCCTACAGTCAGGAAGACCTGATTTCAAATGCAACCTTAGAATCCTATTAGCTGTGCAATCCTTGAAAATCACTTAACTTCTTTTGCCTCAGTTTCCTCATCTATCAAATGGGGCTATTAGTAACACCTATCTCCCAGGGTGGTTGTGATTTTTCAAATAAGATAATTGTAAGCTGCTTAGCACAGTGCCTTGCTCATAGCAAGTACTATATAAATGTTAGTCATTATTATCCCAACTTTAGTAGAAAAAATACTAAAGAACAGGAACTGTTCATGTTTCCTAATTATGAGTTTTATCACATTCTCCTTGACTTTAAAAAAATCCATCACTACTCTCTCATATGCTTCAAGTTATGTCTTTTTCCCTTAATTGTGTTATGAAGGGAAGAAAAAAAACCCCAAACTCATTCTGTCACCCAGATCTGGAACTGAAAATTCTGCAAACGGTAACAGTCAAGAAAATGTTGACTTTACTCTGCAGTGCTTTGTGTACCTCTCTTATATTCAAACTTTCATTGATACATAAACATTTTATTTTCCTACCAATAGTGAAAAAAAAATAGATAACTGGAAAATACTTTGCAAACCTCTATGTGCTATATAAATGTAAGTTATTACTATTACTATTGTCATGAAATTTTCCTCTTATGAAGTTCATAGTATTTTTATTTTACTTCTTTTTACAAGTGTCATTCATGGTAATAGAAGACAATAAATTCATATTGTGGGATGGTATGATGATATTTTCCCCAGGTGAAGATTGGTACTACTGCCCATATCATTAGTTACAGGGAAAGACTTTTTTGAGTTAAAAACAGGCTCTCCAAGAGGACATCAAGCTTGTGCATATATAAGGAAACTTTATATACATATGGACCCTCTATGGTAAATGTCTCTTTCAAAGAAACATTATGTGACCTGTTTTAAAATCAAAATGTTATTATAATTTAGCTTAAAAGAATGACTGACTAAAATGGAACATTCATATGCTAAAAGTATTTACTTTTTAGCCATATATTTAAAACTAAGATTTTTAAACTTTGAGAAAATCAATGTATCATAGGTATTAAAGTGAATGTCACTTTATATAGGTCTTATAGGTAGCAAGATATAAATATTTCATAAGAATCCCTACTAATTACAGCTCTTTTTAAATTTATGGATGTGAACCTAAATTTTTCCAATGTGATTAAGACAAATATACTACTAGAATAACTCCATCATGTCAGTATTGTTGTTTTTTAATATAAAGCAAAAGAAAATAATAGTTAAATGGAATGATGGTGCATAGGTTTTCCTTGGAGGAGGAAAAAAAAGGGAGCTGGAAGTTGATTTTATCAATCTCCCCAAAGCATTTACGAAATGCCCAACCAAATCTTCTAACTGTGTACAATATACACAAGCAAAGCAACCATCACAAAGACTAGTGGCAAGTAAAAGTGCCAACATTTACTACAGGGGAAGAGGAGGGAGAGAAACTATAAAATTTGGTAAGATTTTCCAAATAAAGTCAATGAGTACTTTGATATACTGGGAGTTTACTCAGGAGGGGGACATGGGAAAGGATAACAAATAATAAATATTCAGATTTAACTGGAATGGGAGACTTACAGGAATTCATGCAAAATAAAATAAGCAGAATGAGGAAAGCAATATACATAATGACAATCTAAATGACAAAAATTCTACAACAAAACAGAAGGCTATGTAATTATAATGAATGACCAAGCATGGCCTAGGTCGAAAGATAAGAAAGACATCTTTCTCCTTTCACTGGAGATGAAGAGGTCTATGGAGGTTATGGTGTATGTTATAGGTAAATAATACACATGCACACACACACACACACATAAATATAAGGTTAAAATAAAGCATCAATAAACATTTTTTTTTAAAGTATTGTCTTTTGAAGGAAAATGCTATCTGTTCTAATTCTTGAAGGTAAATGACATCACTTGAAACTGCTTCTCTCCCAACTTTGGTCTGTAATAGCATCGGGCAACTTATGATTCTTCTGGGTCTCAGTTTCCTAATCAAATTGGTTTACCTTAAAATAAAGGAGTTGGAGAGGGTAATCTCTAAGGTCCCTTCCAGCTCCAAATCTATAATTATATTACCTTAAACATATTGGAAAATACAGCTCAGGTTTTAGAAACAAGAGGCTATAAACTTATAGACTACTCAGAAGCCATATGCCTACATACCATGAATATTTTCTTCAAAGAAGAGAACTTGAGGGTACTGGACATGGCAAACACTGTAAAACATCACAAGACATAAATGGACTATTTCAACAGCAAGGAAATGACTAATTACTGACATGGGAGACCTATTAAAATCAGTCCATCGATTAGTCAGAATAAAGGCCAAAATCAACATTAGATATGAAATATAATTATAGGAAGACTAGGGAGACATTTGTAACATTTTAACATGACTTATTCAAATAAAGCTTCTGATCATAAAAACTGGGAAAAGGGAAAAGAAAAAGATATGACTTTGATTACCATAATTTTCTATAAAAGTTTAACTCAAGAAAAGCAGTCACTATAAATAGAAGACAAACACAAACATTCCATCTTTTGGCCAAGCAGAGATATAGGGCAGCCAAGGGCAGTCTTGATTCATTTGCAAAACTTCATGTAGGAAGTTGGTGGAAGATTGTAAGCGGTTTTACCAACACAAATCAGTGGAAATAGAAACAAATCCTCAGAAATTTTGATATGAGACCCAACTGGGCTACATCACCCCAAGAACAGTCACAAAAAAATTCTACATAGGACAGCGGATTTATCAAAGTTTACATAATGATATTTTTTTTTATGGTAAGGGAAGGATGAACTACCACTAGTTTAGACTCCAACATCTCAGCCCCAGTGTAGAAGATGAAGTCAGGAAAAACTCCTGATGCCAGACCAAGCACACACTAAGGAACCCTGCTAAAGGCAATAGTCACTAGGGAATTATTTTACAAGGTACCTCAGGGAGAAGTAAAATACCAAAGAATGGAAAAACACCTCAGACTATTCTTTACACAAAAAGACAATGGTAAGAATATTAGTGAGTACAGATCTGTGCACCTACTTCATCTTTTATGAGTATTATCTACACATAGATAAGTGTATGATAAGAAGAGAACAGGAAGACTCACCTATGATTCTTTAAAGTTGAGTACACAATTGACAAAAAGGTGTACCTTTCTCAAGATAGCATTGTTTTTACTGCAATCAGGAAAAAGATGGATTCTACAGAATACAGTCTTAAAGGACTCTCTCATGAATTTGTAAGGATTTTTTTGAGAGTTACTTTTGTTAATGGTTTTTTCATCAGAGAAGTCACATACAGATAAAAATGAGAATATGGATTCTTTATTTTAGGGTGAAGTCATCCAGATGCACATTTATGGATTATAATGTATTGATTAGATCAATTCATAGATCATTAGTAGGCATTATTTTATAAGGTTTATGATTAGCCAAAAGATCATCAGTAGAATTATAAAGGGAAAACTAAATGGGTGAAAAATGTCAACTGCTCAGACATGCATATCCAAGATGCAGCTGAAGGGTTGGTCAACTGAGTTAATAGAGCTGGAACAAGTATTTTGGATGAACAAATGAATGGCTCAGAACTGAATGGGAAGAACAGAGTGGGTCAGATTACACTAGGTAAATTGTGTTGTGTTTTTAACAATCCCAAGTTGTTATCACAGCAGAAAACCTTTTTTTTTTTAAAATGCAAATATTCTTCTGGCAATGATGCATGGTTATGAATATTGAAATACTCTTTTTCCAATGAATGAAAAGGCAAGAACATATAGTAAGTGTAGGTAAGCTTCAGAACATTTTCCATGAGGACCTAGAGGCAAGAGGTAGGATAAAGGATAACTTTAAAATAATGACTGATTGGGCAGAGAGGTTGGTTTGGTCATTTGGTACGGCTATTTGAAAAAAGATGGATTTTTTTTGTTATATATTAAATGTAAAAAATAAAAAAGTAAAGCAACTCTCTGGCATGTTTGTTGAGGCCTTGATAGATGAGAGATCCTGAAGAGGATTACACAGGATGAGAATACATTAATGGGTTGTGATATAGGTAAGTAAAATAAATACCTATTTTCCTACAATACCCAGAGTTCAAGTGAAGTACTGAAGCTCTGACAAAACATATTTTCTGGTGGTAGAAGAGAATGATAAATCCTTATTTTCAATTTTCTTTGGATGTTAAAAATCAGGCTAGCTTCTTTTATTAGTTGGTAGAGGAGAAGGGCTTTTTTGGCTTTCTTAGTTATTTGAGAAAAATGCTATCAGACTTTATTGTTCATCTATTTTTTTTAAAAGCCCAACCTATCCAAATTCATGGCCACACCAAAAGACTACTGTGGACAGGATAGAAAATGTTTTTGTTTTTGTTTTTGTTTTATCAAAAGGTACAGACAAGACTTAATAGTTTTATATGAATTTTCAATAGTCCAAGAACGTGCTGAGTTAATTTGGAACTGCAGTGGGCAGTGGTATCTGACTGGACAGCTAACCATGAAAATGTATTTCCATGGACTAATTTAAAGTTCCCAAATGGCTACTTGGTAGTTCATTGGCCATTAAACTTTTGACCATCAATTATTTTAGTCCAAGAAGTTTCTGAACTTTTCTTGGCCCTCTAATAAAAATACACACTAGATGACAAAATATTCTCACATCTGCATGTCACTTCTCAATTAACTAGGAACATATGAATGACTTCCCTGTGCAAAGAAATTCATCTAAAATGAATAATTCATAAAATCAATCCATCCAAATATTAATATGCCTTTTCTTTGGTAATTGTTAATTTATTCAGTTTTTCCAATTCCCAAAGATGCTGTTCCTTAACTACAATTCTTAAAGATGGATTAGGAAACTAAAAGCTAGAGTTATTTCTCTCACTTGAGGAAAAATTTCTAATTTATTTTCTAAGAATTAGGATTGCCCCAATGGTTACTAGTTCTCAAAAATAGGTAGTTGACTCCATGTTGTTGCATAATCTCAGAAAATATTCATTTCTAGCATATCAGTGATTAAAACTGATATTCTTTTTTTTTTAAAACCTTTACATTCTGTCTTAGAATCAATACTGAGTATTGGTTCCAAGGCAGAAGAGTGTTAAGGACTAGCCAATGAGGGTTAAGTGATCTGCCCAGGGTCACAAGGCTGGGAAGTGTCTGAAGCCAGATCTGAACCTAGGACCTTCCATCTTTAGGTCTGGCTCTCAACCCACTGAGCTACCCAAGTACCCCCTAAAACTGATATTCTGAAAGTATGTGTTTGAATCAGGAAATAAATAAAAGTGACGAGTTTGAGAATGTATTCGATGTTAGAAAGGAAAAAGAGTTCAAATAAGTAATAAATGAGCTCATTCTAGATCAAGAGGAATGAAGAAAGAACTTAATTCATTTTGTTATGATTATGATGGAATAAACAGCCACAAACCAAGAAACCACTTTGGCAACTGTCAGTCAAGAAAGCTATCCTACGTACCTCATTGCCACGTTGCTGCCATCAATAACTATTGGTCTTAGATTCTCGCCATCATCTGTCACAATCTCTGGAAGTGGAGAGTCAGACCTCTGAGATTCTAGGGAAGATGTTTCTCGAATTATGCTACTGTTAATTGTACTAACAGTTGGATCAGTTTCACTTTTATTTCCAAGTTTGACAAGTTCTCCTAAGATATCATTAATTAAAGCATCAGTACCAAGTTTATTTAGCACAAGCTGAACTTGTTCTTCAGAATAACCTAACTTAAGTGCAAACTCCAGTTTGGTTTGGTATTCTTTCACCACATCTGGGGGCTTCTTCACTTCTTTAGGTGTTGACTGTTTCTCTTCTGTTTTTAGGTCTTGCAAGATTTCATTGCATTTGAATATGTGAGGCTCTAAACAGGGAGACCTACAGAGTTGTCTATGAGACTTGGTAAACAAGCATGGCTCTACTGCAATGCTACCCAATTGTTCTGATTCATTATCAGAATTTGTGTTTTCTTCTGAGTCACAACTGGAGCTTCCAGTTTCTTCAGATACCACCTTTTCCACATCTTCCTTCCTGGAGTTAACTTTATCCATTGTTGGTTTCTCCACCATTGACCAAGGTACAATAGCACTTATGTGTGTGTCAGTGCTCTCCACATAAAGGTGGCCTAGGTCATGCCCCAAGTGATCTTTCAAGCCCATGAAGCTGCTGCATGTACTTGACTCCACTTTGCTGTTTTTTCTCTGTTCCTGGAGATAACCTGTCCTGAAGTCCTAGAAAACAAAACAAAACAAAACAAAAACAACCAAATTGAGATATTAGGCAACTAGTTTCACATACTTGAAAATTGTACATTCATAATGCAGTTTAACTTCTATCAAGATACCTCAAAAAGTAGATGATAATTCATATACATCAAAATTCTGTTTAGGAATAACACTCAGAATATTCATGACCAAAAAAGGCTTAGGAACCATATTAATTGTGCTTTGAGATTAAGCTAGTGAAAAATATTTTCCATTTTCTCTAATATATTTCTTAAAATATTAAATTATAATTTAATTAAAATAAAATATTTGAAAATATTAAATAAAATATTAAAAATTTAAAAATTAAAATATATTACTAGATAACCAAAACCAAAAGACTAACTACTTTTTTCCTTTATCAGCTGAGGAAGCATTTAATCAAGAGCTTACTACGTGCTAGGTGCTGGGAATCAAATGACAAAAATGAAACAACCCCTGCTCTCTGGGAGATTACATTCTATCAGGGGAGATGTGACAAAGAAAAAAAATTTTTTGAAGAAGAAAAGGCACTACTCAGAAAAAGCTGAGTAGACTGGGGAAAGGTCTGATGAAGGAAATACGATTTCAGCTAAGCCTTAAAAGAATCTTTAGCTTCTGAGAAGCAGAGGTGAAGAGAAAGTCTATTTAAGGCATGTGGCATGACTAATACAAAGGCAATGAGATGTGAACGCTGTAAGTGAAGACCAGTAAGATGGCCCATTCAGGTGAACCATACAGCCATTGAAGAAGAATATACAGTAAGGATGGAAAGACTAGTCATCACCATTCTGTGAAGGATTTTAAAAGCCCAAGTGTTGTATTTTTTCTTAGAGGAAATAAGTTTCTTTAACTTTAAAAAAGAATCACTTCATGTTCAACCCTTTCCAAATTTATCTCAGAAGATATATTAAGCCTTTAAAGCACCTTTCCATCTCGCTAGGGTCCAAAGCACATCCTTCATTGCCATATACTTTGAGAAATAGAACTACTTATAAACCCAGAAGTCCAGGCACAACAAGATGAGTTAACAGAATAGGGCTCAGTGAAGAGGCCATGACTGACATTAGTGGTGAGAGTATACATATGAACAGATTCTTTAAAGAAATTAAATGCAAGGAATAACAATCTACTTTAAGTTTTAAAAAGTAGATTCTGCACAACCCACAAACTGGAAGCCAAATATCAACCAATAAAGATAAAATGATTAATGTTCCATGTTACTTGCATTTTAAAAAACTATTAAGTATTCCTGATCATTAGCTGACATGAAACTTTAAAGCTTACACTTTACAGATGAGGAAACTGAGGCTCTTGTAGGTAAAATAATTTGCTTCTGTTCCCTAAGTATAAGTAAATACTAAGTATCAGAGGCAGGATAGAAACTCATATCTTTTCTGACTCTATATCCAGCATTTTTCTAACATATGATAGTGCCCACTATATGACAGAAAAAAACTTAGGTCTTCCTACAAAAAAGCCACATGTTTAAATAACTGACTAGAAATTAATTTCAAGATAAATTTTATTCCACTTGAAGAGTATGGTTCCCACAAATTAATATTTTATGAATACTGTAACAGAAATAAGATAGGATTTAAAGGGCTGCATAACACAAAACTATAAAAACGTCTTTCACCTATGTCATATGAACAAAACAATATGAATAATTAGCATTAATTAGTCAACTGAGGAGAGTGGAGAGGACATGGGCAGGAAGACATGGAAAGGCTTCCTAAAGAAAGTAGAATTTGAGCCAAATCTTGAAAGAAGAGCACTTGGAATTAATATAAGATGTGAAGTTTTGGTCTAAACCTAATTTTTGCCACACTGCTTTCCAGTCTTCTCAGCAGTTTTTTTGTTGCTGTTTTTTTAATCAAATAACAACCTTAGCCTAGTAACTGAGGTCTTCATGCTTACCGAAGTCCAGAGTACTACATTTACTTACTTCTGTATATTTATTTCGAATCTATTCCATAATCAATCTATTTTTGAAAGCCATATCAAATTGTTTTAAGAAATACTGATTTATATTACAGTTTGAGATCTGGCAATGCTAGGTCCTTTCTTCTTACCTTTTACCATAATTTTCTATAAGACTCTTGATATTTTGTATCTCTGTATGAATTATTTTTTTCAAATTCTACAAAGCAATCCTTTGGCAGTTTGATTATCATGGCACTGAAGAAGTAAATGAATCTATGTAGTTTAAATTTTTTTATTATACTGGTTTAGTGTATCCATGAATGATTAACATTTCTCCAATTAAATAACGTTCTCTATATTATATAATTCTTGTCTGTATCTTTGTAGGCTCCCAAGTATTTTATAAATTCTGTAATTATTTTAAATGGAATTTTTGATTCTATCTTTTCTTACTGTTTGTCACTGGCGTAATACTTGTTATATTTCTGTGCAGGTGATTTGTATGGATATATGGATAGGGGAAGAATTCATGACCAAACAAGGGACAAAAAGGGATCACAGAAGATAAAACGGACAACTTGATTACATAAAATTCAAAAGTTTCTGTGCAAACCAGTATAGCTAAGATTAGAAGGGAAACGGCTAAATGTGAAAAATTTCGTCCTACACATTTTTCTGACAAAAGTATCATTTCTAAGATATAAAAGGAAATTTTTAAAAATTGGAGCTCTAATCAATAAGTGGTCTAAAGATACAAATAGGTAGTCTTTCAGGAAGAAACTCAAACTATCCAGTCATAGAAAAAATACTTCAAATCACTAATAATCAAAGAAATGCAAATTAAAATAATTCTGAGATTCTATATCATACTCATTAGACTGGCAGAGCTGAACACAAAAAAGAGAAAGTGGAAAATATTGGTGAATCTGTGGAAAAACAAGTATATTTGCATGTTGCTAGTGCAGGTGTGAATTGGTCCAACCATTCTGGAAAACAATTTGGAATTATACACCAAAAGCATAAGAAGGAAAAGGGAATGGAAAAGGAAATGGTCTTATATTTATAGTAGCTGTTTTCATAATGGTAAAAGAAAAATAACCAGAAAAACTAGAAGCTAAGAGCATACTCAGGGGAATGGATGAAGAAACTGGCATATAAATATAAAGGAATATTACTATGGTATAAGACATGAGGGAAAAAAAGATGGTTTTAAAGAGCAATGGAAAGACATGTATGAATTGATGCAGAGTGAAGTGAACAGAATCCGAAGAACAATTTACCTAACATTAATATTATAAAAAGGAGCAATTTTGAAATACTTAAAAGCTCTTTTAAATTAAATGATCAACTGTGATTCCAGAGAACCAAGTATACTGATCATGTCATAAAAGAAAGATTGGGGAGGGGGGGAATGAATGCTTGATAAATTGAAAAGAAAAAAAAATTTTTTGAAAGAAAGAAAAGCATTCCCGGTATTGGAGAGAAAGAGGGAAAAAGCAGTCAATATGAAGACATGCTATCAGGAGATTTAGTTTCATGTGTGAGAATGTGCAAGAGGGTCTGTGTGGCTGGATTACAAAATATGTGGAAGGAACTTTAAAGACTGGAAAGGTAGGAAGGGGGTCAGGTTGTGAAGAACTTTAAATGTTAAACTGAAGATTTTATATTTGATCCTGGAAGTAACAAGAAGTCCCTAATGCTTAACTAAGAAGGAAGATGGCAAGGTCAGAATTACACTTTAGGAAAATCACTGGTGTACCTAAAAGAGAAGGTAGGTTTGGAGTTTAAGGCTCAAGGTTTAAGGTTCAAACCCAGTGCATTAGCTGTGTGACTGTAGGCAAATCTTTTAATTTTTCTGAGCTTCAATTTTCTCAAATATAAAACAAGAGTGTTAAGGCTAGATGTTTCTTGAAGTTCCTTCTAGTTCTAAATCTATGTTTCTATTATAGCATTATCGACAGAAATATAATTTATTTTACTTTACTTAAAATTTCTCTCTCTCTTTGAGAGACAGACAGAGAGAGAGAGAGAGAGAGAGAAATTTTAAGTAAGGGTAGGCAATGGGGGTCAAGTGACTTGCCCAGGATCACAGCTGAGAAGTGTCTGAGGTAATATTTGAACCTAGGACCTCCTGTCTCTAGGCTTGGCTCTCAATCCACTGAGCTACCCAGCTGCCCCCATTCTATATTGCTTAACTGAACAAAAAAAAATTTTTTTAACCTTTACCTTCCATCTCAAAATCAACACTATGTATTAGTTCCATGGCAGAAGAGCTAGGCAATGGGGGGAAGGGGGGGATTAAGTGACTTGTCCAGGGTCATGAATTTAGGAAGTATCTGAGGCCAGATATGAACCCAGGATCACCTGTGTCTAGGCCTGGCTCTCAATCCACCGAGCTGTCTAGCTGTCCCCCCTTTTTAATTGAATTTTGTGGCAGTATTGGAAAAATTAACTGCTACAATATTCACAGTACGTTATCATTTCTTATTTTTTCCCCAAAGGTATATTTTTTTTACTTTAAAACATTTTAAAATTATCCATTGTGTCCATTTCCCCCCTCATGGAAATGATATTTCTTCCAATAATTTGTTTTTGAAGACAAATTACTTTCTCATGCAACCCACTGTAGTAAGTTGTTCTAGTTCTGCTATTAAGGTAATTACTGTGTTGTTTACCAGAATAAAGTAGTAAAGCAGGGGATATTAAAAAAATATGTCAGCCATATATGTAGGATTTTATAAGACTGCAATTTCATTTGAGATAATCATAGGACAATGACTCAAATATTCTCAAGAGTATAACTATTTTATACTTGGTTAAAATAAATTGATACCTACATTTTTGAAAAATCAGTTATTTATATTTTGTAAGATTAAGAATTTCTTCATAAATGTAATGGGTCACACTAACACAAATGCAGATAAAAATGTAGTTGTTAGTTTAATTTAAAAAACACTTATAATTCCTTAAGTATGACATTTTTCTTTACTTTTATAAAGTTGTGGATGGGTAATTCTTATTTTACTTGGTAATTTGCCATCTTTGGTTTAAAACATATAGCAAACTGTTCTCAACACTTGTTCTGGGTCTTAAATTATTACATGTTGTATGTATAAATTTATATACACCCATAGATATACATGTATACATCTATACAAACACATATCCTGACCATCAATACTCACCCACTTAACTTAATTGAGGAACATGAGTAAAATAATTTAGGTTTAATGCAAAGAAATTCTAAAAGCAAATCCTTATACTCAGTGATTTATTAACTACTGTAATATACTGACAGCATAGTGCCAGTAACAATTCACAACAGCATCCTAATAAAGGGTTACAGTTAAAAAGGAAAACCTGCCCTGTGGCCTTCACAGAGCTCCCACCAAAAGTATCTTAAACAAGAAAAACCTATTGGAAGCTAGGCTGCCTAGCAACCAGTCTCTTGTTGCTAGGATGCACTCCTTTAACATGCCATCATGAATGCTAGCACAGTGAAAGTATAATTTGGAATGAACAAAAGCCTATGAAAGAGACTGGGACTTAAGTGCGTCTGGTTTACCCTCTGAGAACAATGCAGCTGCCAAACCAATCTGGAAGCTCCGACATCATTGTTCTGTAAACCCCACAATCTGCTCTGACTGGAGGAAGTATATTTAATAGGCAACATTTCTGATCTCCCCAGAAAAGTTTGGGTTGGTGCAAACCCTACTATAGAGGACAATCCCAAAATAAAGGAACACTGCTCCAATTGGTGTGTTCTACTGTGAAATTCCAACCTTATATTGAAGTGTTTTACTTTGAAGCTATATCAAAGTATGAAGAAAGTACCAAGAAGGCTGTGGCAGAGAATATATTAAGTTAGCAAGATAAGTGATATTCTGTTAAATGTGTACATGTAATAAAAATGTCCCTAAAAATTGCTAAGATAGAAAAGGCTATATTTATTAGTCATCTTAAAAAGAATACTCATTAGGAAAATATATCGACAGTGAAATTAACAAAACCTGGCATTATACTACAACAAATTAATTCCTCCATCCTTAAAGATAAAATATAAAGAAATTTAGAATTTTCTTTTTTCTGAAGCTAAATATTTCTATATAATATAGAATTTACAATACAATTAAAACTACAGTCATCTATAATTTGTAATAAAAGATGTGGCACATGATGTGTGATTTTAATGTTACCAATATTGTTTTCCAAAGTCTTTTCAGGAATTAAATTTTTGTATAAACATGTCTTTTCTTTACATACAGTTCCTGGCTGTTCATTGCTTATTTTATTATAACTTTGCAACTAGTAAAATAAAATTGATTTAAAATAATTTATAACTTGGATTTTTATTCACTAATTTTGTAGGTCTTTTATCCCTCCAATATTCTAAATTATTTATGCCATAACTCTCAGAGATCTGTTCAAAGAATAGCATCATAATTTATTAAACCTGCTCTTGTAATTCTCATGAGTTTTTAGAGCTAGGAAAAAGATAAGCCATTAAAATAAACAGGCCATACATGGTAAACTAGGTTATATTATTAGGAAAATGTACTACATATATGTTTTACATCAACAAAGAAATTTTAATCTAGTTTTGGAAGAGATATTACTTAAGATAAATGGCAAAGGACTTTTGTTTCCTTCCAGTGTCTTAAAAACTAGTTTCTAGCATGCAAAACATAAAACCTTGACATCTTAAAAAAAATCCAAAAATCATGCTCTTGAGAATATCCTTTCTAAAACCATTCAGTAAAAAGTAAATGGTCAGTCATTTAAAGTTTACTACTAAAGCATATTTTTATAATCATAAAGAACCTGTTGCTAATAAGGGCAAACAAATTAGCAACAAAGTTCTAAAAAGCAATAATCCTAAGAGACTCTAAGACTTTTATATGGCCATGATTCATACTTAAACACCTGAAAATGAGTAATCAATTTAGAAGGAAAAAAAGCTGATTGGAAAATAACTAGATTCTCAGTTCTCACAGTAGGGAGAAGATAAACCTTTTAAAATCCTGAACCTGAGTACATTTCTAGGAATATATTTGTAGATAAACAAAATAATTTTTGTGCATTAGTCACCTTTAAAATAAAAGCTAAATAACAAATCCTATTTATTTGGTAATGTAGAAATAACACCTCCACCAACAGCTCTTTAGGATTTATTCATTTTTCGATTCTCAAACAATGTAGGTCTGAGTGTGTGAAACACAGATCATGTGCATTCAAATACACACATACACTTATCTCAAAAGAAATACAGATTTTTAACCTTAATTTCTCAGTCTCATTTTTGCTTTGACATATTATTCTCTCAAAAACAAATTCCTTGGCATCACAGATTTAGAGATATAAGGGATCTTCGACTAAATTTAAGTATCAAAATATAAACTGCTTCTCTATTATATCATGTTTCTTCAGATAAAGTACATCAAAGTGAAGAATTTTAATGTGCTTTTAAAAGTAGGTATATATTAGAAATCATTCTTCTTTACTGAGTTTGAATCCTGTCTTAGACATTTGCTAGCTAGGTGATCCTAGGTGTAATTGTAGTCTATCTCAGGTTTTCTCATCTGTTAAAAGGGGCAAATGGGGCTAATATGGTACCTATTATATATACACCTATATATAAGCATATATACCTATATGTAAATAAATATACCTATATATATATATAAATACCTATATATAAAATATATATACCTATATATAAATCAAATGATTTATATAGTGATTTACAATCTTTAAAGTGCCATTTTAATGCTAGCTATTGTTACTGTTGTTATCATAAAACTGACCTTCATTAAGAAACTTTTAAAATGTTAACTGAGAGGTTTTGACACATTTAATAGATGGAGAAAACTTCTTGCATGGTTCTAAAATTCTTTATCAATGAACACTTTTTAGAAATTGCTTGTTAAAATATTACATATAATGTTGAGTCAAACTACAGTCAAATGCTTTTTATATATTTTTCATATCCTAAATAAAATATTTATCAATGATATAGACTTCTTCAAACAATACATTTATCTGTAATATAAAGCTCTGCCATGAAAGTAGGCACTGGTTAGTGACCCAAATGGTAATGGTAAGAGGACAATGCAAAAAAAAATAATGAATATGTAATAAATACCTACTGCTGTAGTTTCTATGGATTTAATTACCATTGTGTTTCAGTGAGTGCTGTTGTCTGCATCCCTCTAGCTAACAAAGGGAGGATGTCCCATTGAACAGATTGGTTAATGCTCTGGGGCAACAGATGTCTACTGGAACTGCAGGAGACCAGCAACTGGTGGCCTGCCCATCTTCTGAAAACTTTCAATAGACTTATGCATATGTTCACACAATAGGGCATGTGGTAGAAATGAAAACCCCCTTTTAACCCTTTATGTCCTCTCTTTCCCTTCCAAATGATATATGAAAGTCTTTGGGGGGTTCCCCCTCCCACCCTTGAGAAGGTTCTTGAGGACAGAGGTTCATAGAGAATTACTTAGGAAATTCTTCAATGAACAAATGAAGGAAAAAAACCATAAAACTTACATATGAATACACGCAAGAATAGCAGTTACAAAGGAGTTTTCAAAATCACCAAGACTAGAAGACAACTTGTTACCACCTGATCCTATTTAAAGTCCACTAATCTAACCACTACAACAACAAATTGCCAGGCTTCCCTAAATCAATCCAGGTTCTTAGCCTGGACTCTTATAAACCACGAGGGGGAAAAATACCTGTGAAATGTTATTAGAATTTGTAAGGCACCTAGAGATGATATGGATACTTAAAAAGAGTTATCAAAATCTTTGCAAGATTATCATATTTAAAAATTCTTAGCTTGTAATCAAAATATCAAAGAATCTTTAAAGTTTTCTAATTTGGATCATTTTTACTGATCACTTGCCACTTCTAAAGCACTACAGAATATCATGATGTCATATAGTGTAATAGTCACTCAAGGATATAGTGCAAAATATAGACACTTGATATTTTAAAGGCATGCAGTCTGGGGTATTTGGGAGATTATATGCATGTATTTATGTATACATGTATGTATATACACACACATATGTATACACACAACATATAGTCTAAGAATATAAACACTAGTATGAAAAAATTTTAACTTTTCATCAGTAGCGTTTGCCATTTTTTCAACTTCAAACTGAGGTGCCAAAGAGTTAGTAAAGTTTAATTTAAAAGAGTCAGTAA
Organism: Gracilinanus agilis; assembly: GCF_016433145.1. Classification (NCBI taxonomy): domain Eukaryota; kingdom Metazoa; phylum Chordata; class Mammalia; order Didelphimorphia; family Didelphidae; genus Gracilinanus; species Gracilinanus agilis. Next base: position 191,363,165 of record NC_058132.1, on the reverse strand, counting down.
GTCCAAATACTCACGTTAGCAGGAAAATACAAAGACATTGGTTTCTGTATCAGCTTCAGCAGTAACTCCTTAACCCAATTTTAGCTGCAGACTTCCAGGAAGGCAAGAAGAACAATGAATGGTTGAACAGATGGAATGGCAATGCCTTTGCTTAACCTATTACTGAGTGGAATAGCAGCCAATCGTAGGCCAGAAAGCTCACAATTAGTTGGCTAGGCAGATGCAAGGCAACCTCAGCACCCCGCGTCAGGTTTGTAGGTTTCTAAGATAAGCAAGTTGATGTCATTCTCAGGGTCTGCCCAGGGCAGCCTGTGTATTAACGAGGGGTGTGCAGCAACAATAGGCCATACAAAGACGACTAGCAGGCAGCTGCTGTATGAGAGCCAGAGTCATTAGGGAGCAGGCTGCCAACAAGAAACACCTGGCTTGGGCAGACTTCAGCTTTCCCTCATTGTTTCTAATTCATGAAACAAAGAAAAGGAATTATTTTTATAATAGTAAAGGTTGCTTGTTTCAAAAAAAAGTTAGGCTTTACTGTTATTAAAAACTTTTCACATCTATTTCAAGAAATAAAGGAAAATGAGGTGTATCACAAAAGCAATTAATTAGTTGCATTCCCTTTGCCCTAAAAATAATTAAATAAATCACGGTTATAATAAGACAGGTTGTTGCTACTATAAAAAGGAGGTACTTATTACAATAAAATGTTTATTTTAGAAAATTCTAAGAAATCTAAAAAGTTGCCTCACATCTAACACCACATTAAATAAATGTGATACATAAAACGTGTGACTCAATAAAATCAAGAAAGAATAAAAGACATATCAAAAAGAAAAAACCAATTAGCCCACCAGAAACCCAACTAAAGTATTGCCCTTAATATATGACAGCTATTTAAATTTGTGTTAAATTTGGGAAATCTCCCTTCAAAAATGATGAAACTATTTAAAAATTTAACTAGAATCAGAATTGTTTTGCTTTCCTATTTCAAATGGCATGGAAAATTATATTAATATGATTTATAAACTTTAAAAATGGGGTTAAAAAGCATATCTTTAATGCATGTTATGATACAATTTTATATGAGTGTTAAATCTACAAAAGCTTTCACATTCCATTACTCATCTGCCAGATTCAACAGAATCTCTCTAATGAAATGTAAGTTGGTTTTATTAAAGATAAAGAAGGTAATGATTATTATTTTGCTTTAAATACTATAAGAGACAGAGACACACACACACACACAAAGAAGCCTCTTGAGTGTGTAAAATATAGTTTTAAAGTTCCCAAAAGAATAGCATTTATAATCTCTACTTGTTTCTGACAAGAATTAACTCCCCTAGGGACATTAAAAAAAAATCATCAGCAGTAATACAGAAAAATGCACTAGGAATTCAAACATTAAAACATTCTTCAAAAATGTTTTCTATTAGGAAGAAAAGAAAAAAATCCTCAACTCCTCTTCCTTTTGTTCCAGTGGAATCAATTTTCCTTGAGGGCAGGAACTATTTGTTTTTGTCTTTGTATGTTCAGTGTACAGCTCAAGGCCTTGCACATAGTAGGTGCTTAATAAATGCTAATTAGAATGAATTGAATCAACACCAAAAAAGAAAGAAAGAAAGAAAGAAAGAAAGAAAGAAAGAAAGAAAGAAAGAAAGAAAGAAAGAAGCAATTCCCATTAATTCTAATGTGAACTAAAGAAAGGAAGGTGGAGAAATTCTTCTCCAATTTCTTGACAAGGGCTGATTATGGTGCAGAACATTATACATTTAAAATTTTTAAAATGTTATGTTCTGGGGGCAGCTGGGTAGCTCAGTGGAGTGAGAGTCAGGCCTAGAGACAGGAGGTCCTAGGTTCAAACCTGGCCTCAGCCACTTCCCAGCTGTGTGACGCTGGGCAAGTCACTTGACCCCCATTGCCCACTCTTACCAATCTTCCACCTATGAGACAATACACCAAAGTACAAGGGTTTAAAAAAAAATTAAAAAGAAAAAAAAATGTTATGTTCTGCGCACTACAAATTTTGGAAACAATTTTAAAAATTCATCCAACTGAAAATGGAAGATAATTTCACTTTTGACCCATTAGTATTAGTAAAAAACAAACAAAAAAACTGTGCTACTTTAAGACCCATGATCATATTTTTGTTGTACCAGGAAAACAAATGCATTGAATTTTCTTTCTTTTACAAGAAGAATTTCTGCACTGTTTCAAAGTTATCAGATCCTAAATAAAACTTTCATCATTTCTCATTTTCTAAACAATACTTTACACCAAGCATTGTTTCCAAAGAGAAGAGAAACTGAACTGGTTTTAAGGATTATGATAGTTTAATTATTTAAGGAGTTAACCCCCTCCTCCATTCAAAAGTATGTTATAACACATTGTTCTAAAATATTTTAAACAGTTAAAAATCAGTCAAAAATGTGTTCTAAAATGCTTATGCCCTAAGTGGTTCTGAAGGCTTCCTTAAAATAAAGTCAACATAATTTCCATGAAAAAAAAAAAAAAAAGCATTTATTAACTACAAAGCTCTGTGCTAAGATCTAGGTATACAAACAGAAAAGTAAGACAGTCCCTAATCTCAAGGAACTCACATTCTCATGAAGGAATCAAAATATGGATGAAGTTTCTGCTGCAAGTCAGGTGGAAAATTCTCCTAATCATTAGAGTTTGTAGCAACAAAGCTGTTGAGAAATAGTGGGAATAAATGAGAAAGTAATGGAAGACTTGAGAAATTAATAGTAAATCTACTTTCATAGAAACTTAAAATGCTTTAAAGTTTACATGAGATACAACTTCTTATGTTTTACTTAATTTTACTTAATTTTCAATTGTGCGAATACAGTTTTTCAATTTTATGTCTAAAGAAAGAGGGATTATGATAGAAGACAATAATCTTTTTTGAAGGTCAAGAAAACATAGTTAGCATTTCCAAGCTCAAGATCAAGAACAATGAAGGGACCATTTTTGGGGCTGGCATATTTAATTATACTAGAATGTAAGCTCCATGAAGAATGAAACTATGTCTGGTTTAAACTTTTTATCATCTCAGGGGCTTGGTACTATGTTGGTACAGTAAGTGACCAATCAAAGTTTGCTAAATTAATTATCTTACATATTCAGTTAGAATTTAAAGTTAAAAATTAAGAACATACCACACATCCATTTATAGTAATTACGTTTAATGGCATCTATTCTGAACACAATACATGAATTATAAGTGAGGTTAAATTTTTTAATTGATTATATGTGTACATTTGCTATAAAACTATATCCTGTCATGTATATGGATATATGTGTCATTTAAAACACAAAAAGGAAACTTTTCAGAAGGAGTTGTCTCCCTTACTTTCTCATTCAGCTTTCTACTTATTTTTATGTGCAGCTTCTATAGTTACTACTTTAAAACTTTTAATTCAGAAGGAGGAGGAATCTTCTCACTAATTCCTGCTACTGTGAATACAAAGAATGAGAGAAAGCTACCCAAGAGCCCAGCAGGAAGTCTGATCTTCAGCAGTGGATTAAGCTTCTTTGCAAAGAGCAAAGAAAGGCAGTGATCTGAAAAAGCTAATCAGATCCTGCTGTGGTATTTAGACTACCTCAGTTGCTAGTATTGGATAATGTTAAGCATATTAAAGCATCTGGAGGAGAAACAGGGCAGTAGTCTGGTATACAGAGTTATACAGTCCTTGACCTTTTCTCATTGCAACATGAATGACAACTGCAAGCAGCATCACCTTGTTACTATTATTGCAATAAAAGTCTTAAGGGATCCATTCTCTTTTAATTAAATAATACAAATGGTATTTTTAGAATATGACGGTAATATGCAGTCATGATGAAATCCAATTGTAGCCGTATTCCAAGAAACTGCAGACATAATATAGGCTTATCTTATTTTTAAAAAGATTTAACTAAACCTTTAAAATTTTCATTATTTTTATAAGTAGAAAATTTCCCAAAATTTATTCATTTGAAATGTATGTATTTGATGGAAAGGAGGAAGAGAGGAGAAAAATCAATGGAATTCACTTTTTTAATAATCATTTAATATTTATTTTGCATACACATTATACAAGGAACCATATATAAAATGCAAAAGTTGATATCTCTAACCACTAAGTCTGTATATTAATAAGAAGGCAAATATGGGTATCAAAATAACTATTAAATGTGGTTGTTGCTCCTTAATAAAATACTTGAAAAATTTATCAGACTAACTTTTAAACTACCTTCAAGTGATACTAAGGATACAAGGTTCTAGAGATTCCACTTAAATTAAAAAAGATCATATGAAAAGCATAGCAAGTAAGAAAAAGTGTCTCCCTGATCCTTCCTCCAACTACACCATTAGGTCAGTTGCTCACACATTGCCTATTCTGGCTCTTCCCTCCCCCATTCAAAGCACTTCCAATCCTCCATTTATGATGGATGCAGGCCCTGAGAGCATACTGAAAACTCAACAGCATAGTGACCTACATGTAGAGCCCATCTTAAATAGATACCATCTTCCAAATGCACATTAAAAAAACAACTTATTAAAAATAAAACTTAAATGTCATCTCCACCACTGTAATTAGTATAACCATTATACTAATAACTTTGCTTACATCTTCCTTAAGAACTTATTTTTTTTAAAGAGTCGCCACCATTTTATTAAACATGTTCATGTGGAGAGAAAAGTATTCACATTAAAGTTTTAACAAATACTCTAGATTTCCTACTGAGATCAAGAATAATAAAAGATCAAGAAGGGTGACAAAAACCTTGGTCAGAAACAATATGAAACCCTTGTCACATTTGTGATAGGCTGTAATAGCATGAACAAACTACGCAGTGCACAGAACAATGCTCTAGTGGCTGAGCCACTTTGCTCCTAAACTTCTATCCTACAAGATGGCCAGCATAGCCAACCATCTCTATCACTCATAATACTGAAATACAAATAGAAAAAATAAAATAGGTTAAAACTGCCACTGACATGTAGCCAAAACAATAGCTATAATAAAAGGAAATGACTTCTAAATGATATAGGAGAGAAATGAAGCTGTTTCTTGCTCTAAGAAGAATTTTTTTTTCGTCTCACAGATATATATTTTTTTCAAACCCTTAACTTCTGTGTTTTGGCTCCTTGGTGGAAGAGTGGTAAGGGTGGGCAATAGGGGTCAAGTGACTTGCCCAGGGTCACACAGCTGGGAAGTGGCTGAGGCTGGATTTGAACCTAGGACCTCCCGTCTCTAGGCCTGACTCTCAATCCACTGAGCTACCCAGCTGCCCGCAACTAACATATATTTTTGAATGTTAAATTTCCTGCATCATTTTGGCTTTCAAATTCAAAGAGCAAAGAGCTAAGACATTACAAAAACTAAGTTGAGGTAAAAAGGATTTTCAATAGAACATAATGGAGAGAACTAGAGTATACTAGAATGATTAGAATTAGTATTAAGAAATCACAATGGCTTAGAAAAGCAAGAGAATTTGAAATAGCCAAGAAAGGATAAATAAAAAGGCTGAGCAAATATAAAAGAGTCAAGGACAACGATCATCACAATATTAAAATATTGTCTAGAGTTACTTTTCCATATTTATGAAAAAAGGCCTAAATGTTATATATTTTCCCCCTAAAGAAAATTAGGATCAAATACTATATTACCCTCTCAAGTAATCTCCCTTTCTATTTTTATAAAAATTACCTTCTTTCCTCCTAACCAGGCATTAGTTCTAGAAAGGCCTTCACTTTTCTATTTCACAGCCGTCACAGGTGATCATCAAATGGATCCTTATTCTCCAGTTATTCCCTCTCTTTTCCTTCTTAGCTTTTTGCAAGATTGACTACTTCAGTACTGTTGATCCTCAGCCTGTTTTAAATATGTACACTGATAGTTATGTGGAACATATAGATAGGGTTCCTTAGTCAAATAACCACTTTAATACACTCTATATTAAATGACTAAAGTAGAAACTAAAAGAGAAATTTCATTTTTGAGGGAAAAAAGGGAATGGAATTCCTGAGTTGATATTCCAAGACTTTAAAGAGAGAAATAGGAGCTAGCCATACTTCTAGGATCCCAAGGCAAATAAAAAGTGGCTGCAAAAAAAATGGAATGCTAAATTCCATTCTGTAGGTCAAAATACTTCATTACCATAGGGTACAACTACTGATCAATGTTAATTATATTTAAAGAAGAGGAGCACTTTCAGGAAGAACTTTTTTTTTAATCTGTAAGTTTAAATTTATTTATAAAAAAATGTTTAATGACATATACAACCCAGTTCAAATTGCTTACCATCTCTAAGACGGAGGGAGACAATGTGAATAATTTCAGAAAATGTATGTTGAAAATTGTTATTACATGTAATTGGGAAAAAAATCTTTTAAAATGTAATGAAAGCCAGTCTAAAACAGATGATAGCCATATATTTTTACAAAACTGTTTATTTATTGAGAGTAAGTAATATTAGAGAAGGTAAAATAACATTCAAAGTCCAAATATGATAGCTTACTTTAAGAAAACTTCTGAGGAAATGGGATGATTTAAAAAAAAGCAAAATATAAAATAGTACTTAGGAGTTCCAATGTACAAAACAGTAGAATCGTAGAATGTCAGAGCTCATTAGAATTTTGGAGATAACTTAACTCCACTCCCACTTTTTTACATGGGAAAAATTAACCACAATGACTTGCCTGAGATCATTAGCTAATGACCAAACTAGGACCAAAACACTGTGATCCTGGTTCTTCTTTATCCAGGGATATTTCCAACCTAGCAACAACTGTAAATATAACTTAAATGATAAAATTTGTGCAAAAAATTCAAAATTATTCAAAACAAACATACCAAAAACTTTCCTTGAGTAATAAAACAAATTTACATTAAAATATGTGATACTTATGTTAATGCATCTAGTCATGCTACCTTTTACTAGGATGCTTATTCAGACTTTTATTAGTGATCTAGAAGAGAGAATAAACAGAACATTAAAGACATTTAGAGAATGTTAGTACAGCTGCAAAAAACAAAACACAAAAAACTAATTAGTCATGGTAACACAAAGATCCTCACAGAGTTTTTATATAAGAGAGGTCATAACACAAGATCCTGTGTAAAAAAATCAATGTATATACATACACATATAAAGGAATATAAGTGTGTGTTCTATTTAACAGAAAGAATATATAAAATAAAACCAATAAAAGAAACCAGAAAAATGCAGAAAGAAATTCTTTAAATTCTTTGCCCCTTCCCCTCAAATGTGACACAATTTCTAAATGGAAAGAAATTAAGTAGAGCATATATAATTATATTAAACTCTTTCAAGACAGAATAGTTAAATATTTGGGTTACTGACCTCGATATCACTCATTTTTGATAATTTAAGCAAGTATTCTCATGAGGTCAGGAAATGGGAGACAGTAATTTAGCCAAACATTTATATAAATTTATTTAAATTCTTAGCTGGAATTTCATCATTCAAAATTCAATTTGAACAATTTTATTAAGTGTAAGACACTATAAATATTAAAAATAACCTAATCGCATGGAGTTTACAATCTAATTATGAGTATATAACATACAAATATAAGTGTAATCGAGAGTACAAAATGAGAGGCAATGAAAAGATTATGGCAAAATGCTCAAGAAAATTGGGTGAGATCAATTTTAAAGAGAATACAGAAACAGGTCATGGAGATGGCACCTGGATTGGACCTTTAAGAGAGGATTTAAAAGGCAAGATGAAGAGAGTGCTTTCCAGATAATGGGAGATGGCAGAGAGGAGAGTGAAACTGAGAAATAGCTGGAATGTGGACAGACTGGGAGGGGAGTATAAAATATAATTAGAAAAAGGAGGGCTCAGGTGGCAGCTGGGTGGCTCAGTAGATTGAGAGCCAGACCTAGAGACAGGAGGTCCTGGGTTCAGATCTGGCCTCAGACACTTCCTGGCTGTGTGATCCTGGGCAAGTCACTTAACTCCCATTGCCTAGCCCTTGCCATTCTTCTGCCTTGGAACCAATACATCATATTTATTCTAAGACGGAAGGTAAGGATTTGAAAAAAAAAAAAAAAAAAGGAAAGAAAAAGAAGGGCTCAGATTTAGGCTCTTAAAAACTAGGCTGAATAATGTATAATTTACTCAATCAGTAATAGTGAACCACTATTTGTTGTTGTGAAAAGAATGGGCTGGCTAGTCAAAGTTCATTATGATATTTTTCAGAGAATCATAGATTATTAAATCTGAAAGGGAACTCAGACAACATTTCAGATTTTCCAAAAGACCATCTAGAACATCTAAAAGGTCCCAAACAGAACGATAATCTTTTCTATCATACAAATGTTATCCAGCTTTTGCTCAAAGACTTTCACTGAAGAGGAATTCATTTCCCAAGGCAGTACATTTCTACTATTAAAGGTTTTTACTTAAATCCAGCATAAATCTTCTCCTTTCGCAACTCCCATACATTGCTCATAGGTCTGCCAACTAAAGTCACATAGAACAAATCTATTCCTTCTTCCATGGAAAGCTTCAATTATCTGAAGGCAACTATAATGTTCTAATATTCCCCTTCTCCCAACATCTATTCCCTCCTGCCAAAAAAACTTTTTCTTTTCCAGGTAAAATGTAGTCTGACTAAGGCAGAGTATAGTCAGACTCTCTTTTTTTGCTATGGACTAAATTTTAATTTTATGAATGCAATTTAAACTGGTAATAGCTATTCTAGGATACCACATCACACTGCTGACTCATATCTTTCCTACATCAACTGCTCTCTAGTTTCCTCTGTCTTTTAAAGTTGATCTTTTAAACCCAAGTATAAGATTTAAGCCTATTAAATTTCATATTATTAGTAGGTTCAGTTCCCTCAACATCCTTGTTTCTAATCCTTCTCCAATATACCATACCACTATGAGCTAGTAAAGTAGGCACTAAATAAGCTTTTTTAACTAATAACAATATGGAATTAACAGTGACTGTGTAAGGTATACAGTTAAGTGTTAGCTTTCTAGTCTAGTAATCTTTTCATGACTATGAGCAAGTCATACCACAATTATCCCCATTTCTTAACATTCCTAATACAGAGGGGAAAAAGCAATGGGAAAAACATAACCAGAAAAGCATACTCTCAAAATTTTTGTCTGCAATGAAGGAAACACAAGGGAAAATCTGATATCAAGATATTTTTAAAAGGATAGTTCTTCAAAGATGAATGGTAACCTGACCTCAGCCACTTCCCAGCTATGTGACCCTGGGTAAGTCACTTGACCCCCATTGCCTACCTTTACCACTCTTCCACTTATGAGACAATACTCCGAAGTACAAGGGTTAAAAAAAAAAAAAAGATGAATGGTAAACCACTGCTGTCATCAATGATTCTGAGGTAGTAATGAAAATAGTTTAAAAATTATGAAAAAGCCTGGGTTGAGATGGTGGCAGAATAAAAAGCAGTTGCTTAACCTCTTCTAAACAACACATATAGGACTCCTCAAGGGGACATAAAAACAAATCCAGAAAAAACATCCCACAACAGGGCGCAGCATGGTATTGAGGCATTTTCATGCTATAAAGGGGTGAAATGGCTCTCACTAAAACACAAGCAGAACAACCCCCTCCCCCTCAACTGCAGGGCCAAAGCCAGCTCACAAGAGTTAGAGCAAGTTTGGGGCATCCATTAAGTCCTTGGGAGCTACCTGGGATCACCAGGGCCTGTTCCTGAGAGCAACAAGACTTAAGACCCCAAGAGGCTAAAGAACACGAGGACATTGAACACAGACCTTGAGCTCAGGCAAGGACTCAGATCCTGAGTGCAGGTACAGACCTTGAGTGGGGACCCAGTGCAGAGGGGTGCACGACTGTGGAAGCAGGACCCTGAGACTATTAAAGGAGCTTCGGGCAGAGGAACAAGCAAAGGGATGACCAGGAGGCTTGACCCTGAGAACAACTAGACCTGAGACCTCAGGAGCCTGAAGAGCACAGACAAACCCTGGGCGTGAGGACAAACCTAAGGGCATGTGGCTCACAATGGCAAGCCAGTCACAAGAACCCCCAAAGAAAAAGATCAACAAGAAGAAATCTTTAACACTCAACAACTTTTACACAGAAAAAACCCAGACAACAGAGCAAACAGCAGAGAAGAACAAACAAGTAAACATATCCAAACCTTCTCAAAAAAATGAAAATTGGTCACAAGTTCTTCAAGAGTCCAAATCTGAGATCAAGAGAAATATGGAAGAGATTTGGTGAGAGAAATGGGAAATAGCTCAAATGGAAATTAACAGGTTAAAAGACAGAAATTCCCAATTGGAAACCAAAATTAAACAGCTGGAAAATAGGATGGACCAATCTGAAAAGGAAAATCATTAGATTATAACAGAAAACCAATCTCTAAAGATCAGAATTGGGCAAGTAGAAGCCAATGATCTCTCAAGATAGCAAGAACAAATAAAGCAAAGTCAAAAGACTGATAAAATAGAAGGAAACATGAAATATCTTACTGAGAAATTGACAGATCAAGAAAACAGGTCTAGAAGAGACAATTTGAGAATCACTGGTCTTCCTGAAAAAGTAGAAATTAATAAAAATTTGGACTCCACACTAAAAGAAATTACTCAGCAAAACTGCCCTGAAGTTCTACAACAAGAGGGCAATATAAATATTGAAAGGATCTATAGATTACCCTTTACACAAAACCCTGAAAAGACAACACCCAGGAATATAATAGCCAAATTCAAGAGCTTCCAAGTAAAAGAAAAAATTTGCAAGGAGCCAGAAAGAGATAATTCAGATATCAAGGAGCACCAATCAGGATCACACAGGATCTGGCAGCCTCCACACTAAAAGACCACAAGGCTTGGAATATGATATTCAGAAAGGTAAGAGAACTGGGTCTACAACCAAGGATCACCTACCCATCAAGACTAACTATATACATGCAGGGCAAAGTATGGGCATACAAGATAGAAGATTTCCAAGTATTGGCACAGAAAAGACCAGTACTAAATGGAAAGTTCCATATCCAACCACAAAAAACAAGAGACACATGAAAAGGTAAATAAGAAACAGAGGGGAAAGAAAGAAAACTCTTATTTTTAAATTTGCCTCTTTAAGGGCTTCAATAATATCTAATTATCTGTATTCCTATAAGGAAAAATGTTATGTGTAATTCTCTGTAGTGAATTCTATTGACTATTATAGTATTCATTATTATAGTAATTAGAAGAATTATTCATAGGGAGAAGTTCAAGCACTAAATAGTCTAAGATGATATGGGGAGTGGGAAAGAGGGAATAGTAGAGGACACCAAGAGAAACTTGAATGAATAAGAAAAATAGGATATTCTATTACACACAAAGAAAGAGGTCTTGGGAATGGGAGGAGATAAATACTATTATAAGAAGGAGAGGAAGAGAGCATGAAGAGGTAATATTTAAACCTTACTCTCAGTGTAATTAACCCTGAGAGGGAAGAGTAGCTATATCCATTGGTATATAAAACTCTATCTAACCCTACTGAGAAAGTCAGAAGGAATAAACCAAGGGCAGCAAGGGAGTGGGGAGGTCAAAAAAGGAAGGGGAGAAGAATGGGGAGGGAAATCATTAGGCCTTAAAAATAAAACGAGGGGAATAATAAGGGAGGGGGTAGAAAGGGAAGTAAATCAAGGGAGGGGACAAGGGTTACTGGCATAAAGCAAACCACTGGTTTAAAAGGAAATAGTGTAAGAAGAAGGGATAGAACTAGGAGAGGATACCAAAATGTTGGAGAATACACAACTGATAATTATAACTCTGAATGTGAATGGGATGAACTGGCCCATTGTCACCTCTATTATTTAACATTGTACTAGAAACACTAGCAGTAGCAATTAGAGAAGAAAAAGAAATTGAAGGTATCAAAATAGGCAATGAGGAGCCTAAGCTATCACTCTTTGCAGGTGATATGATGGTCTACTTAAAAAATCCTAGAGAATCAACTAAGAAGCTTGTAGAAATAATCAACAACTTTAGCAAAGTTGCAGGGTACAAAATAAATGCACATAAATAATCAGCATCTCTACATATTTCCAACACATCACAGCAGCAAGAGGTAGAAAGAGAAACACCATTTAAAATCACCCTAGACAATATAAAATACTTGGGAATCTATCTACCAAAACAAACACAGGAATTATACGAAAACAACTACAAAACACTTTCCAAACAATTAAAACTAGATCTAAACAATTGGAAAAACATTGATTGCTCATGGGTAGGACGAGCTAACACTATAAAAATGACCTTTCTACCCAAATTAATTTACCTATTTAGCGCCATACCTATCAAATTACCAAAAACCTTTTTTACCGAATTAGAAAAAAACTCTAACAAAGCTCATTTGGAATAACAAAAGATTAAGAATATCAAGAGAAATAATGAAAAAAATATGAAGGAAGGTGGCCTAACAGTACCAGATATTAAACTGTACTATAAAGCAGAGGTCATCAAAATGGTATGGTACTGGCTAAAAGACCTTAGAAGGGAGGATCAGTGGAATAGACTTGGAGTAAGTGACGTCAGCAAGACAGTGTATGATAAACCTGAAGAGCCCAACTTTTGGGACATGAATCTACTATTTGACAAAAACTGCTGGGAAATTTGGAAAACAATATGGGAGAGATTAGGTTCAGATCAACATCTCACACCTTACACCAAGATAAATTCAGAATGGGTGAGTGACTTGAATATAAAGAGGAAAACTATAAATAAGTTAAGTGAACACAAAAGTGTATACTTGTCAGATCTCTGGGAAAGGAAAGATTTAAAAACCAAGGAAGAATTAGAGAAAAATACAAAATATAATATAAATGACTTTGATTATATCAAACTAAAAAGCTTTTGTACAAACAAAAACAATGCAGCCAAAATCAGAAGGGAAACAACAAATTGGGAAAAAATCTTTATAACGAAAAACTCTGACAGGGGTCTAAGTACTCAAATATACAAGGAGTTAAATCAATTGTATAAAAAAATCAAGCCATTCCCCAATTGATAAATGGGCAAGAGACATGAATAGGCAATTTTCAGGTAAAGAAATCAAAAGCATCAATAAGCACATGAGAAAGTGTTCTAAATCTCTAATAATTAGAGAAATGCAAATCAAAACAACTCTGAGGTATCACCTCACACCTAGCAGATTGTCTAAAATGAAAGAAGGGGAGAGTAATGAATGCTGGAGGGGATGTGGCAAAACTGGGACATTAATGCATTGCTGATGGAGTTGTGAACTGATCTAATCTTTCAGGCTAGCAATTTGGAACTATGCTCAAAGGGCTATAAAAGAATGCCTGCCCTTTAATCCCATACCATTGTTGGGTTTGTACCCCAAAGAGATAATAGATAATAGACTTGTACGAAAATATTCATAGCTTTGCTTTTTGTGGTGGCAAAAAACTGTAAAATGAGGGTATGCCCTTGAATTGGGGAATGGCTGAACAAACTGTGGTATATGCTGGTGATGGAATACTATTGTGCTCAAAGGAATAATAAACTGGAGGAATTCCAGGTGAACTGGAAAGACCTCCAGGAATTGATGCAGAAAGGAGCAGAGCCAGAAGAACATTGTACACAGAGACCAATACACTGTGGTAAAATAGAATGTAATGAACTTCTATTAGCAGCAATGCAATGATCCAGGTCAATTCTGAGGGATTTATGGAAAAGAATGCTACCCACATTCAGAGGAAGAACTACAGGAGTCGAAACACAGAAGAAAAGCAACTACTTGAACACATGGGTTGAGGTAGACATGATTGGGGATGTAGACTCGAAACTACCACTCCAATGCAACTATCAACAATTTGGAAATAGGTCTTAATCAATGACACATGTTAAAACCAGTGAAAATACACATCAGCCATGGGGGTAGGGGGGAATGTGTGTGTGTGTGTGTGGGGGTGAATAGGAAAGTAAGAGCAAGCTCGGTCAATTTGGTAGTCAAAAAACAATGTGATAATAAATGTATAGTGTCCAAATTAAGGAAAATAATATCCCCATTATAATATTTCTCTGATCACAAAATCTTTGTGTACAGTTTAATTCTGGTGACACTGAGGGCCAAGCATTATTGGACTGTAGATGAAGACAACCAGGATGGCAAGAAGACTTTTAACAATAGCATTTGAAGAATCAGCTTAACAAAAATAAGATATAAAGCCCAAAAAGGAGGTTTAGGGGAGATACGAACACTTTTAAAATATAAGAAAGGTGTTCATATGGATAAGAGATTTTACTCAATGGAAGATAAGAGTCCCCAGGGACTAAGGCTAAGGAGCTTTCTTCTTGGTCTTTTCTTTCCTTTCCTTTCCTTTCCTTTTCTCTTCTTTTCTTTGTTTATTTCCCTCTTTTCTCTACTTTCTTTGTTTCCTTCTTTCTTTTTTTGGTTTCTCTTTCTCTTTCTTTCCTTCCTTCCTTTCTATGGTGTCAAATTAAATTTCTACAACCATGTCAACACTTCTTTTTAAAATGAAAAACATTTATTTTTCTATTACTTACTATATAAAATATCTAACACTTTATTGGTTTTTCTTTAAAACCTTACCTTCCATCTTAGAAGCAATATTACGTATTGGTTCCAAGGCAGAAGGGTGGTAAGGGCTAGGCAAATGGGTGGGGGTAGAGCGTTAAGTGACTTGCCCAGGGTCACACAGCTAGGAAGTATCTGAGGCCAGATGTGAATCTAGGACCTCCCATCTCTAAGTCTGGCTCTCAATCCACTGAGTACCCAGCTGCCCCCAACACTTTACTGCTGAAGGATTTTGAGTTACCAAAAATATCCCATAGGGATCAAGAAATGGGTGCCCATTATCACCGCTACTATTCAATATTGTACTAGAAATGGTAGCTATAGCAATAAGAGAAGAAACTGAAGGAATTTTAAAATAAAAGTAATAAAACCTACCTCACCGAGATGAATTTAAAGTGCTTTTCAAACTTAAAGAGTTTTTATGAATGTCTGCTATTACTGCAACAGATTAGAGTTCTTGTCAGGCAACAGTGGATACAACTACAATAGATGGAGGGAAGCAGATTTTAGCTTAACATAGAAGAATAACTTCATAATAATTAAAATTATTCAATTATAGAATGTATTCCTGAGGATTCCACAAAAATAATAATATTCAATAAGCATCTACTATATGCAAGGCATATGTAAGAGCCTGTATATACTTGGATATTTTCGGAGACCTATAAATGAATAAATGAGAAAAGCATGTACAAAAGCACTATGCTAAGTGTTGGGGATACAAATGAAAAACAAGGTAGTTCCTTTTCTAATCAAGAAGTTCAGATTCCAAAAAAGGGGAAACAACATTTGGACAGTCATCATAGGAGTTGCTTCCCTGGCCTGGGAGCAGGTGGCAAGGGGTTGTGAGGGTGGTACTATTTCATAACTCTTAGATGAAGGATGCTGGGATACTTCTACCTGGATTTGAGAAGAGATGGTGGCTATCATTTGGTCTCCCTGGCAAATAAATGCTGCCTAGCCTTGGCATCTCTGCCTGTCTTTGGATAAAATACAGTCAGTTGCTGGTCTTGAGAGATTGTAGGAATGGTAGGTCTATTTCTAAAAGAGTTTTTTCCAGGGATGATGGCTATACAGGGCCTGGACTAGAAGCAGGGATTAGTAGCCTAGAAAGATCAATGTTATTCCCAAGGCTCTTGGACATTGATTGGGTCCTGCCTCTCTTGGGTCTGAAGGGTCTATGGTTTCAATGTGGGCATTCACTCCAATGGCACAGTTTGCAACTCATCCATACTTTCTCATCCTGGGTAACTTTTTTTTTAAACCCATGCTGTCTATTTTAGAATTAGGACTGTGTATTGGTTCCAAAGATTCTCAGAAGCATGGTAAGGGTTAGGCAATGGAGGTAAAGTGACTTGCCCAGAGTCACACAGTTAGGAAGCGTCTGAGGCCAATTTAAATGCAGGACCTCCTGCCTCTAGGCCTGGCTCTCAGTCCACTGAGTCATCTAGCTGCCCCCATCCTGGTTGACTCTTGTCACAAAAGGGAATCCATCCCAATGTGATCGGGGCCTTTCTCAAGGTATCTTAAAATTACAAGGATACTATGGTGCATTAATTATCCATCACATCAGCTCTATTCAGCTCCTCCTTCCATTACCTCTCTGTGATAACTTGCATAATATGTTGGTAATGTTGTAACATGTTCGTACCTATTGTGCCCCTCACCACTGCCCTTTGTGTGGGCACAGTTTTAATTCTTTAGAGTCTGTAGTATTACATTATACAGTCATATAGCATCCCTGCACAAATACTGATATTAAAAAGAGAAGCCTTTGCTTTGGAGTCATTAAAAGTGATGCACAGGGCAGCTGGGTAGCTCAGTGGAGTGAGAGTCAGGCCTAGAGACAGGAGGTCCTAGGTTCAAACCCGGCCTCAGCCGCTTCCCAGCTGTGTGACCCTGGGCAAGTCACTTGACCCCCATTGCCCACCCTTACCAATCTTCCACCTATGAGACAATACACCGAAGTACAAGGGTTAAAAAAAAAAAAAAAAAAAAAAAAAAAAAAAAAAAAAAAGTGATGCACAATTCCCAAGGGTAAATAAGCTTCTTCTGTTCCTCCTGTTCAATTCTGGGCTCAACTATACAAGACATTTGTATTACTGGACCAGTTCTATGAATGGTCCATCCAACTTTATAAATTTCAGCCTGGAGAATAGGCTTTCTTCACCCACTTGTTTTTTTCCCTTTGTATACAGTTAAGCTAAACTCTTATTCAGAAGCATCAGTAATGACCTAGGGCTTTATCCAATCAGAGCACTTCAAATTCAATCACTTTGAATTGCACAGAAATATTCAATTTACATTCATATATAATAATTTGTTCAGCTATTTCCCAAATCATTGACATATTTTTTCCATATTTTTTGCTATTACAAATAATGATATGAACAATTTTGCCATCAACAGCATCCTTGGGATAAGGTCCCAGAAGTATAAATTTCCAAAAGACATGAACAATTTAATAACTTTTTTGTATAATTCCCAATTGTTTTCCACAACAGTACAATCATTTCATAG
Source organism: Gracilinanus agilis (assembly GCF_016433145.1). Lineage (NCBI taxonomy): Eukaryota > Metazoa > Chordata > Mammalia > Didelphimorphia > Didelphidae > Gracilinanus > Gracilinanus agilis. Next base: position 191,346,089 of record NC_058132.1, on the reverse strand, counting down.
CTTGAGGGGTGGTAGACTAGTATCTCCATATTCTATATTTAATAGCTATTCTGATGATTCTCAACTCTACCTATCTTGTATCAAACTCTCTTACTACAAATGACTTTCAGGCATCTTGAACTGGATGCCCAGTACACTCCTCTATTGGGCTGAAAGCAGCCTATCTGCATTTTTAATCTGTCCTTGATAAAGGCTGAACTGCCTCACTCTAAAACTAATGCTGGGGCAGAGAAGATTGAGAGCCAGGACTAGAGCTGAGAAGTCCTGGGTTGAAATCTGGCCTCAGACACTTCCTAGATGTGTCACTTAACCCCCACTGCCTATCCCTTACCACTCTTTTGCCTTGGAACCAATACACAGTATTAAGTCAAAGACATAAAGTTAGGGTTTAAAAAAAATAATGCCTACTGAGAATGTCAGCAATAGATGGCTATATCACCTAGAAATAATACGAATGAGCACCACAATATATAAAAGCATGGATCATTTCTTGTAGATATGGTTATTTAAAAGAAGGAACTATTATGCAGATCAAAGTATCTTCTTTCATAAGTTTTTAATTGTATATGTATTATATGTCTTCATTCATTATAGGGAGAATATGGAAATACGTATTATGTGAAAGCACTGGTATAACCTATATTAGACAGCCTCGTTGGAGAATGGGGAAGGAAGGGAGGAAGAGAACCTAAATTTCAAAACATCAGAAGTGCCGGAAAATTATTTTTTTATATAATTAGAAAAATAAAATTTAATAGGACTACTCAAGATTGCATTTTCCATTAAAATTATTGAGTCAATATTTTTCAAGTTATAGGAGAGGGGAAATTCTAATTCAACTGGCATTCAAATTGTTTAGCATCATGTTATATCACTGTACTTTATCTAGGACACACTACAATGGAAGGGCAGTGAGGGTATTTGAGATCTACTATAGGCTCCCCTAGAATGAACTTTGGGGTACAATTGATTGAACTGATGGGGTTTGTTGCATCAAGAGATCCAGAATGAACTTTGGGGTACAACTGATTGAACTAATGGGGTTTGAACAGTTACTTTGAACATACATTTTATGCCAATAGGGGACTGCCCCCAATTGGTTTCTTGTCAATGCGCTTAGCAAACATTGGTTTTGCCTTTTCTCTCTTCCATTCTCCTCTTATCTCTAACTATTGTAGTTAGAAGACCTTTGTGGGTATAAGAGGATTATGTAAAATGATCACTTGGGGTGACTAGGCACCCAAATTGATCACCAGGGGGGATTGTGTAAATGGAATTAGCTCAAGCCCATTCATAGTTAAAACTCTAGCCACCAGAGATAATGTCATCCCCACTTCCCTTAGTGGGGAGGGGAGATGAGTTACCCACACGTGACAATAAGTAACAAATCAAGAGCAAGGGACTGTCCTTTGGGCAGTCCAAATCAGTGTAGAGGCTGCCATGTGTCCACTTGAATTAGAGGTGGACCTCCAGGAAGTGACGAAAGCTGCTGCCCTTCAAATATGATGGTAACTTCCTGTTGAGGCAGTTCGTGCTTTGAACTTGGGGCTGAAGGATCTTTGCTGAGACCTCAGGCAGCTTCCCCTCTGAATTGTCACATGGGTAAGTTAGGCTGACTTCCTTTCACTTACCTTGGCCTTTCTAGAGTCTCTACCTCAAGGCTTCTTTGCCTCTCTAATTGCTAAGGCCTTGTGGCTAGTAGCCTAATTTAATTAATCTTTTAACTCTCACCAGGTCCGGACCTCTGCTGGTTCGGACCAGAGTTTTTCTCCTTCTCTTTCCCTACCTTCAACCTTCCTAATTGTAAATAAACTACCATAAAACCCATCCTGACTTGGGTCTATTTTAATTATGGAATCAATCTAGATCTGATTGATTCCTGGTGACCACACCTTAAATATATATATATATGTATATATATATATATATAAATTTCCTTCTTAAACCCCATATCCACCCTGATGTGAAGATCTACTGATTTCTGAAAGTAATGGACTTCTTTACTAGCAGCAATGCAATGATCCAAGACATTTCTGAGGGATCTATGAGAAAGAATGCCATCCACATTCAGAGGAAGAATTGTGGGAGCAGAAACACAGAAGAAAAACAACTGCTTGATCACATGGGTCAATGGGGATATGATTGGGGATGTAGACTCTAGATGAGCACCCTAGTGCAAATATCAATAATCTGGAAATAGGTCTTGATCAATGACACATGTAAAACCCAGTGGAATTGCTCAATGGCTAAAGGAGGGGGGTGGGAGGAGGAGAGGGAAAGAACATGAATTATGTAACCATGGAAAAATTCTATCAATTAAATAAAATTTTTTAAAAAATCTGCTGATTTCACCTTTTTCACTTTCTCTTGTCTATATGTCCCTTTTTCTTTGACATGGCCACCACTCTGGTATAGGCCTTCACCACCTCATATACGCAGATTATTCCAATATTAGCCTGATGGTGGGTCTGCCTGTTTCAGGTCTTTTCCCTACTCCAACTCTAATCCATTTTCCAGTCAACCACTAAAGTGATTTTTCCAAAGCACTGATCATGTCACTCCTTAACTGCCTAAACCTCAGTGACTCCCTATTGCCTCCAGGATCTGTTTGGCATTCAAAGTCCTTAACCTAGCTCCCTCCTACCTTTCCAATTTTCTTACTCTTCCACATGTACTCTTAGATATGGTAACCCCAGCTTCCAGACTATTTCTCAACTCCCAGCTTTCTCTTTGGCTATCCCCTCTGCCTGAAATAAGCCTCCACTTTCCCTCCTCTTTTCCAACTTCTGCCCTCCCTGACTCCCTTTAAGCCCTGACTATAAATCCTATCTTTACAGGAAGCTTTCCCCAACCCCTCTTAATTCCAGGGTCTTTCCTCTGTTAATTATTTCCCATTTCTGAGGTGTATGGGGGTATCCAGGGAGAAAACACAGTGCTGGTGTGCTGGCTTGATAGCCCTTTTCAGTGCTATTCATCCACCTTTCACCCAACTTTCTTGTGGTTCCAAAAGCATGCAGTGGTCACACCTGGATGGTCTCAGCAGATGGGCTAAACTAGGCTGGGGGCAACTGACAGGCCTCAGACCTCTGGGTGAGTTAGGGGTGTCTACTCAAGTGAAGATGTCCCCCCAGTTGGAATGGGTGGATAAGAACAATTTGTTTCAACAGTCATGGAGGCAGCTAAAGCAAGTGTTGTGGAGCACTTGGAGCGTGATGAGATTAGAATATAAGAACCTTATGGCATGGGACTGCCTTTTGTCTCTTTTTTTATAACCCTGGTGCTTCATAGTGGGATACATAGTAGGTACTTAAGAGATGGGTTCACTGATTGACTGAGATCTTCAAAGCAATCTGGGAAAAAGCAAGGACACTAGTTTTGTGAAGTAACACATATAAAAGGATTATAGATTTAGAACTGGAATGAACCATTTCACTTTAGAGATGAGGAAACTGAGGACAAGAAGTTAAGTGATTTGCTTAAGGTCATGCCAAGATTTGAACCCTGGTCCTCTGACTCCAAATCTGTGATGAGAAAAAGGGAGAGTAGGATGCTCCAAATACACAAAATCCAATTAGCATGTGGTGATGAACTTAGTATATAATTAATCTACTTAACTACTAACTCTCCAAAGAGATTTGCTTTCTTTGACCTAAATAAAATTAACTGGTTTACTATACTGCATTAATTTATAGGGTGACAACTTTTTGCTTCTTGCTTTCCTAAATAAACATCTGATAAGAGCCTCAGATTCCCTGCCCTAAAATATTTTACAATTTAGTAAAGGAGGCCTGAGAGGGGTAGAATCAAATGCTAGCAACAGAGATGCATCTTCTACTTTAGGTTCTTCAGATCAATAATCTCCAATTTTATGTCTACTATAATGACTTAATTGGAATGTGCTTAAACTTGTCATGTATTTTTACATTCATAAATTTCTTGACATTGGATCAGGAGTCAGGCTACCTGTAGGAGCTTCTGGTCCTGTCTCTGTGACATCTTTGGTTATTAGTTTCTTCATCTAAAATAAGCAGGTTGGCTGATGGGGATATTATTGGAGATGTAGAAACTAAATCAGGGGTCGGCAACATATGGCTCTTTCTGCAGGAGCCATAAAGTCAATTTTTTTTCAGGCGCTGTTACAGGAGCGCGCACTGTGAGAACTGTACAGCTCTCACGAAATTACATTTTAAAAATTGTGGTGTTTGGGGCAGCTGGGTAGCTCAGTGGATTGAGAGCCAGGCCTAGAGATGGGAGGTCCTAGGTTCAAATCCCACCTCAGACACTTCCCAGCTGTGTGACCCTGGGCAAGTCACTTGACCCCCATTGCTTACCCTTACCACTCTTCCACCTATAAGTCAATACACAGAAGTTAAGGGTTTAAAAAAAAAATTGTGGCGTTTGTGGCTCTCATAGCCCAAAAGGTTGCTGACCCCTGCACTAAATGAGTCCAACTATCTATAATATGGAATTAGGTTTTGATACATGTAAAACCCAGTGGAATTGTTCATGGGCTAATGTTAGGGACCAAGACTTTAAGAAAAGATAGTCACTCTTCTAAGAATAGATATCATTCACTCTTCTAAGATAAGATATTGATCATAGGCCCAGCCTTGCTTGGAGACAGTAAGACCCCACCAGAGATTTTCTATGCTCCCTTTCCGCATTCCTTTCCCCCTTAGTATCTGCCCACCCCCTTCTGCCCTCTGCTTATATATTCTTGCCATAGATCTCCAATAAACGAGCCTCGTATCCATCAAAACGACTCTGTGTCTTGCACGCGAGGTTTCCCCTCTTCTTCCCCTATGGGTAATTAGGTTGCCGTTTCCCCGGACCCCTCGGTTGTGTCCGGCTGGACCTGGACAGGCTAAGGGGTGGATTAGGGGGATTTGGGGGAGAGGGAAAGAACATGAAATATGTAACTATGGGAAAATATTCTAAATTAAAATTAAAAAATAAAATAAAATAAAATAAGCAGGTTGGTCCATAGATGATTTCTAAAGTCTCTTCCAAATCCAAAATTATATCATCATCTTTTAAAAACAACAATTCCTTACTCATTATACATGCTCAATAAATCTATTATTCTTTACTACACAAATATGTCCAGATCCAATTTCATCTGTCTAGTATAAATCTTATAGTTGTTCTCTCACTACCCTTCTTTTTCTTCCAGTTTTCAAAGTGCCATCTTTTGGCCATGAGAATTATCACACAACCAAGCCATATTTGGTATGTTATTTATGTCCTTTGAAAAACTGAAGGATAAGCATTGTACAGAATCACATTAAAAATAAGTTAAACATTAGTCAGCATTTCTTGATATGCCCAGCATAGCATTAGGTATTGTAATATGAAGAGGAGGAAGGCCTTAGGCCAATTTGGTTAAAAACTGCCCCCCAGTCTTATCCTAATTATCTTCCTCAGTTCCCCATCATTCCCCCCATCTCTTTCAGTCTTCAATTGTTTGACTCCCCAAAACTTTAGAGAAGCAAAAAAAGAAGAAACCATTTTACCACTGGCAGATTTTTCGGTGGCAAACCAGTTATCACCAGGAACGTGGGCAAAACTGCTAAGCACTAAGTCTTTGATATTTATCTTCCTTTTAAAATTTTTCTTCCCCTGAATATTGCTGTAGAACAAAGACTGGCTCTAGAATTAGAAGACCTGTTTTCAAAGGCATTCAGCCTGACAACTTTAACAGGTGCAAAAAAAAAAAAAAATGAGGGCAAGATCACTAATTCTCCCTGGACCTCAGTTTTCTTATCTACAAAATGAAGGGGAAGGACTAGTCTCGGTTCCTTGCAGTTCTAGATCTATGACTCTATGCCACATTCTCTTATTCTTTAGAAATTACACTTGTACATCCCTCTGGTTGTCTTTAATCACACTCTTTATGACTCAGCTAATTCAAAACTTTTCCTCCCTCACCTGAAGCCCAATCAAAACTCTTATTCCAGCCAAATAAGCAGATTTTATTCAAGTAATTTACCCTAAGATTATATCCTAGGGAAATATGGGTTTTTGTATTTCAAAAGAACTTGCTAACTCAAATCTGTGTCTCCTTGTAGAAATTACATGGGGTTGGGACTGATTATCTAGCCCAATTTCTTTACTTTACAAATGAGGAAACTGAAGTCCTGACTGGTTAAATGATTACTCAAAGAGGAAAGGAGAATTTAACTAGGGCAGGGGACTTTAAATGTTTTTTGCATCTTTTAACATGAGCATGGATGTAAACAGAGCCCATGGAATCAATAGTCTAGCTGCATGCCACCAACCTTTATAAATGTATGCCATACCACTGAACTGTATAAAAATATTTTTATAGTAGCTCTTTTTGCTGGAGCAAAGAACTCAATTAGAGAACAACTAAACAAATTATGGTGCATGAACTGAGGTATAAGAAATTATGAAAGGGGGGGATTTTAGAGAAACCTAGGAAAATTTGTTTGAACTTATGGAACAAAGTGAGTAGAATCAGGAGAACAACTTATTCAGTAGAAAACAATACAATAAAGAAAAATGGACCCCAAAACCTCAGTAAGACTCAGTAAGAATTATGCAATAACCAAGTATGACTACTGAAAGATGTTACCCACATCCCAATAAAAGGCTGACAAATTCAAGATACAGGATGAAGCATGCATTTTTGGTCATGTTAATTGTTGATTTCTCTTGTTAGAATATCCTTCTTTGTTACAAGGATTACATTTTTCTTCTGGGGAGGGCTTAGAGCTAATAATAGTGTTGTTGAAACAAAGAAAAGAAAGAAGAGGATCACTGAAGCATTTTTTTAAAAATACATTGAATAAGCCAAAAGGAAGTAAAGAAGGAAATAGACAAGAAGTTTTTAAAGTAACATTTTAAATTTATTATGTTAACTTATAAAAAACACAGAACTATTAAATAGTCATAAAGCCATTCTTTAATCAAGGGAAAGGGGGATGAGGGCTACCTGGCCTCTTATGCAGAGCTGCGCCTTGTGCAGAGTCCAGGATTGAACACTGCTTTGCTCTGCTCCCTGACCCCCTGGGAGTGACACCATGCTAGATGACCACTCCAAGGAACAAAGGAAATTGGGGAATTTATATACCATTTGGGAAGATCCAGGGGCTGGGAAAGATGATTGACATTATACTGGTAAGGATGGGATTTACAATCAAGCTTGGGAAAGGAATCATAGCTAGAGGCTAGGGTGTAAGGGAAGGGGCTGCTTACACAAAGGATGGTCCCTGCCCAGGTGTGTCTTCCTGGGAAGGGTCTTTGATACAATGGGCAAGGCTACCTAAGACAAAAGGGGATTTAGCATTTACCCTGGGGTCCATTATTCAGTCTGCAACTGTTAGCCTGAGATTCCCTTCAGGGTGGATTCTCATGGGAACTGGGAACAAGCATAAGCTTTGGGGTATCCAACCTACAAGCTATTTCTAAAACTTGGGGTTCATCAGATCTCACTAAGCCATTCCACGTCGACAATTACATACTCAAAAAATCAAGTTCTACATAATAGAAATTCAAGGTTTTGCATATAATTTTTTCATTATATTGTTATACATGGAGATGTTATTTTTTGATGTTCAATAAATTAAGAATAAAAATACATGTTTTTAAAGGTGAAGACTTAATCCCCCATAACCACCTATTTTCCTTCTTAGTGATAAGCTAACCAAAATAAAGAATCATTGTACTAGGAATAGAAGCAGTCTGAACTGGCAAAATCAATATTCATGAATGATAGGAAATAATGATTAAAAACTGAACTCCTATATTAATCATTCTAAGATAAGTAAAATGTTTCTTGGGGATAAAGGTAGAACCATTCCATTTATATAATATCTTCTGAGAAAAGAAATCACAAAAATTGTTAGAGTAATGACATACGCATTATGTGTAAAAAAATTGTACATAGTAGAATTATAAGCTATAATCAGTATATAATTCTTTTTATGCAAACCATTTTAATATATTTTTCATATTTGTCCTATCATATTTAAAAGACCCTTTCTAATTTCTACTTTGAATTAGTATAGTATATCAAATAGATAATCCTTAAAAACCACACTTAACAAAGAACTTTAACATTTGTGTTAATTAACAAGGCTGTAGACATATAATTAAGGTTTTAGAATCATTATAATTATATAAATCTTTACTGTGTCTGACTTGAGGGACTACCTCCTTTTCAATTTTTTTTTTTTTTTACTAGTCTGGTTCTCCCTATTTTCACCAGGCTGGAAAGGAAAGGGTCTTTCACAGGCAATCCTACTCTGATCAGCAAGACAGTTTTGTCCTGCTCCGTTTCTGACCTGAGCCAGTTCACCTCTTCTTAGGCAACCTGGTGGCCCCAACATACCCCACAAAAATGCTGATCTTAGCTCGAACAACCAGTAGTTCAGAGTTCTCAAGCTCCAGAGCTCCATCAGCTTAGGTCTTCCCAATAGCTGGGTCAATAGGGGAGCACCACTATACCCAGCTACCCTCTTCTACTCCATTCCTTCCTGATTTATTGCCTTTAATGGCTCTACTTCTTCCTCCAGCCCCTCTATTCTCTTCTCAGAGTTTTAACCTCAGTCTTAGTCTCTGCTTTCTCTTCACTCTCTCCATTAATAAGTATTTATTCCTCTGGCTTCAAGCAGGGCTGCTGTGTGGTACAGTGGATAGAGTGCTCAGCTTGGGGTCTGGAGGACTTGTCTTTTTTAGTTCAAATCTAGCCTCAGGCTCTTATTAGCTATGTGACCCTGGGTAAGTCACTTAACCCTGTTTGCCTCAGTTTCTTCCAGTGTAAAATGAGCTGGAGAAGGAAATGGCAAACCACTCTAGTAATTCCACCAACAAAACCCCAAATAGGCTCACAAAGAGTCAGACATGACTGAAAATGACTGAACAACAGTTACAATGGCTTCAAGTATAATCTCTATATAGATGATTAACAAATCTTTAGCTTTAATCCTAAACAACTTCAGTCTCATATTTCCTACTGACTATTAGGTCAAAAGTACAATAGTCAATAAATCATTGATCATTAAGGACCTACTATGGGCTAGGCACTATGTTAATGATGCTATAAATATAAAAACAAATCAGTTCCTACACTTAAGGACCATATATTTCCCTCCTTCCCCCCTTTTTAGGTCAAATCAATAAGTATTTATTAAGCACTTACTAGGTACCAGGAAACATGTTGAGCTTTGGGAATACAAAGAAAGGCAAAAGACAGTCCTTACTCTCTAGGAGCTCACACTTTTACAGGGCATATAACATATAAACATCTAAATACAAATAAGATAAATAGAGGATAAACTGAAGATAACTTATAGAGAAGTCAGTAGCATCAGTAGAATGGGAATAATAACTAATTGCAAAGAACAATCTTTGTAAATTTTAAAACACCACATAAATGTGCGTTATTATTATTATTATTCCCAAAATAAAACATAAATAAACAAATAAATAAGATCTCAAGTCAGAGAAACTAGGTTCAAATTCCAACTCTACCATTTGCCTTCTGTGTGACTATGGGCAAGACACTTATGCTCTCCGGACAGCAATTTCCTCACCAGTAAAATGAGGGAGTTGAACTATGAGATGACTTCCAAGGTCTATTCTTGTCCTAAATCCATGATCCTATAATCCTAAAGTAACTTGAGTTGGAATTTCATTTCTTTTTTCTTTCATTTTTTAATTGTCATGCAAAACATACTTCCATTTTGGTATTATTGTAAGAGCACACTCATATATAATCAAAACCCCAAAATAAAACCAGAAATACACTGATGTGAATGAAGATTCCAACAGTTCCTTCTCTGGAGGTGGATAGCTTTCCCTATGTCGACATGGAATCTAGAGTTCCCAAACTTGTAGCTTAGTGAGGTATGATGAACCCCAAGTTTAGAAATAGTTTGTAGGTTGGAGACCCCAAAGCTTGTGCTTGTTCCCTGTTCCCAGGGGAATCCACCCTGAAGGGAATCTCAGGCTAGCAGTTGCAGACTGAATAATGGACCCCAGGGTAAATGCTAAATACCCTTTTGTCCTAGGTAGTCTTCCCCATTGTATCTGAGACCCTTACCCAGGAGGACACACCTGGGCAGGGACCATCCTTTAGTATCCATTGTGTAAGCAGCCCCTTTCCCCTACACCCTAGCCTCTAGCTATGATCCCTTTCTCTAGCTTGATTGTATCCTGTCAGTATAATGTCAATCATCTCTCCCAGCCCCCTGGATCTTCCCAAAAGGTATATAAGTTCCCCAATTTCCTTTGTCCCTGGGAGTCATCTAGCGCGGTGTCACTCCCAGGGGGATCAGGGAGCAGAGCAAAGCAGGGTTCATTTAGACTCTGCACAAGGCGCAGCTCTGCATAAGAAGCCAAGTAGCCCTCATCCCCCTTTCCCTTGATTAAAGAGTGGTTTTATAACTATTTAATAGTCCGGCGTTTTTCTAAGTTAACACCTATCATAAGTCTTTCAGGATTGAAATGACCTTATATTCTACAGTGAGAGACAGAATGGAATATTGGTTTCAAGGCAGAAGAACAATTAAGGGTTGGGCAATGAAGGTTAAGTGACTTGCCTATGGTCACCCAACTAGGAAGTGTCTGAAGTCAAATTTGAACCCAGGATCTCTCATTTCCAGGCCCACCTCTCAATGCACTGAGCCACTCCACTTTTGAAAAGTTCTTAGTGCAAGTTTTTCCACATATTGAACTAAAAATCTGCTTTCCCCCGTCTATTCTTCCTAAAGTAAATTTCTGATCATGTTATACTGCTAGATGCCAAAGCACTTTTCATTCACTCAAAGTACCTGAAACAATTCCTCTTCTCCTACACAAAATCCACTTCCCTCCACATGCCTCCAAGCTCCTGCCTCTTCTTCAAGCCAAAGATCAAATGCCACCTATTCTATCCTACTCTGTGAAGCCTTTCCTGATAGTAAGGCTTAGCAGAAGCATTTCTTTTCTTCCTAAGAACTCTCAGGGCACCTTCTCTATTATTTCCTATTATTATTATTCAATTTTATTACTGTAGTTTCACATTCTATCTTACACATAAATTTAGGGCATGTGATAAAAAATGAGCTCTGGAAGAGTAAGGACTGTGTTATATTCATCTTTGTGATTTCCTAAGCACAATTTTGGTACATAGTAGGTGCTTGGTAAATTTGAACGAATACTTGGAATTAAAATGTCCATTCCAGCCTAGATGATCACTTTATTCTGACCTTCCTTCTTTTTTTTTTCCTTAGAAGATGTACTTCTCTAAAAACAGAAAAGGATGGTAGGAGAAATGGGATGAAAAAAGCATCAGAAAACTAGATGAGAACAAAGAAAATCACTGAGTACAATGCAGCTTCAAAGAAGGTAGAAGTATCCTTGGGGGAGATCATGCTAATTTTCTAGCAAAATCATGTCAGCACAGAGTAAAGAAAAATAAGTCAAAACAGAATCTAAAAGCTGGAAGACCATACTGATGACCTAGTGTGCCTCTCCTCGTTTTGCAAATAATGGAACATGCTTCCAGAAGTGAAAGTGATTTGACCAAAGTTATATAGCAAACGAGACAGAGCCAAGATTCAAATCTACTTTCCCTAAATCACCATTTAATAATGTCTTTACAACAGTGTTGACAAACTCAAATAAAATGCAGACCATATACTGACTTAGAGAACCACCAATTAACATTATGTTATACTCTATTTTTATTTAAACATGTCCCAGTTACATTTTAATCTACTCCCAGCTAAGTTCAGGACTTTTGTGGTTGCCCACCTGTAGTAAATTTGACACCTGTTTTATACCAACCTGCCCTCCTTAATTTGAAGGTGAAAACATGAGAGGCACAAGAAAGAGAAAGGCCAAGTGATAGGAGGGTAAAGATCATTGTGTAAGCAATCAATCAAATGTGAACATAAAAATAAATTAATAGCATACGTACTGGTTGTTTATCTTTATTTGTTTACTCCCATAAAGAGAAATCATGAGATAATCTGCATCTAAATGAAAGGTGTTCTAATCTACTATATTCTTAAATCTGTGGAGCAATTATTGACATAAATCTCTGGGGCAACATCTGTTTAGATATAACCCACACTAAATACATATTCAGATCAAATGGGAACTACCTCTTAACAATTAAACTGATCATATAGGAGTGAGGGAGAAGACAAGTTTTTCATATAGAGTAAGAAGCTTGCAGGGACCTAATTCAGAAAGATGGTCCTCACCAGATGAATTATAATTGAAATCTGTCCAAACTCTGTATTGTTGTTGATTAATATGTAACTTAAAACACATCCTCAGTCAAACCTCACACAGGTTAGTGAAACAGGGACTACAATGGTCAAATGATAACTATCAGACCAGAAGCTAACAACCTCAGCAAATACTCTCCAAACTCATTCTTCTTCAGTACTCAGCCTTTGAGTCCCACCCTCTGACTGGAGAGCTACTCCCAGATCCTCTCTTGAGGAGGGAACCTTGGGCAGCCATCAACAAAATCATGTCCCCCATCAGCTACTCTCCCTGCCATTTCCCCTTCTTTTTATGTATGGTACTTCGCTATCAGATTGTAAGCAATTTGAGGGCAGGAATTGTTCTTTTGCTTTCTTTGTATCCCCAGTACCTGGTCCATATTAGATCTTAATGTTTATTGCCTGACATTATTACCTCTTACCATGAGCCCCTCTCCCCAACTTTTCAACATTTGTTAATAAAATTTTAGGTTGGAGGTAGTTGGGTGGCTTAGTGGATTGAAAGCCAGGCCTATAGACAGGAGGTCCTAGGTTCAACTCTGGCCCCAAACACTTCCTAGCTGTGTGATCCTGGGCAAGTTATTTAATTCTCATTGACTAACCCTGATCATTTTTCTGTTTTAGAACCAATACACAGTATTGGTTAATTCTAAATTCTAATTGGTTAATTCTAAAATTGGTTAATTCTAAAACAGGAGGTAAGGCCTTAAAAATAAACAAATTAATTAAATAAATATTTAAGTCACTGGTATGATTTAGTTAATATTATCTTCTAGATCAAGATAATTTGCACTAAGAATTTCTGTAATAGTTCCATTAACTATCTAGCATTCTTAGAATTAATAGAATTTAGCTTTCTTTAAAAACATTGACCAGAATTTACAGAATTATATAATGCTTTGTTTAATTTAATAGTCAGAAAGAATATGTGATTCCTTATGAGATTCCTTAACACAAAGCACAGACTTTTTTTTAAACCCTGTTTTCCCCAAAAAGTATCATATAAAAAAAATTCCCACTTGTTTTTATTTAGTTGTCCTTAAACACACCTTTTAATAACAAGTATATTCAGAGATCAAAATAGGCAAAACCAACCTAGCTATCAGCTACCTTTTCAGAAAAAACACAGAAAACAATTTAAGAACCATGTCCACTCAGGATAGTATGTTATAGTTTAAATAGAATCTTAAATGGGAATTAGAAGAATTTTAAGTCCTAGGTTCAGCTAACTTATTATGTAACTGAGAACAAATCACTATGCCTTTCTGTTTCCAACTTCATTAGAGTCCAAGACTATTGAAAAGATGAGTTCTGTTTTGGACAGGCTGAGTTTGAGATGCTGAGAGGACAACCAATTTGAAAGGTCCAGCTGGCAGTTGATGGCTTAGTGGCTGGAGCTTCAAAGAATGACTGACTGGATTAAATAGATACGAGCAGCATCTACACAGGGATAATAATTGAACTCTTGGGAGATAGTGAAAGAATATAGGTTGAACAAGAAAATGTTTAGGAGAAGGTAGCAACAATAATAAATGCCGCAAAAAGGTCAAGAAGATGAAAACTGAAAAAAAGGATCATTGTTAACTTTGGAGCCTGGGGTTTCAGTTGAATGATGGGGTGAGAAGTCAGATGGCAGAGATTTATAAGAGAGAGAAAGAAAATGGAGGTACTCAATATAGATGGCTTTATTAAGAACATTTAGAAAGGTGGGGGGAGACATATAAGATATCTGGGTTGGGACATGGGCAACCTCATCTTCAGAGATTGGAGTGAAGAAGAAAACGGGGGGAAGATGATTTTAGAGAAATATGAGATCAGCTGAGAAAAGAGGGCTCTTGGTAGATGACTTCCCCTTTTCAGTAAGGTATGAGGTAAAATCCATAGCTAAGGAGGCATCGAAGTGGATCAATGAATTGAGAGCCAGGCCTAGAGATAGGAGGTCCTATGTTCAAATCTGGCCTCAGACCTTTACTAGCTGTGTGACCTTGGGCAAGTCACTTAACCCCCATTGCCCAGTCCTTACTGCTCTTCTGCCATGGAACCAATACACAGTATTGATTCTGAGATGGAAGGTGAGAGTTTAAAAAAAATCCTCAGCTAAGAGGATAGAGGAAGGGGTTGTTGCAATAGGTTAGAGGAGAGGAGGTCTGGAACAACCATGCAGTGAGTCGGTTAATGAATCGATTAGCTAGGGGTAATATGACTTCTTCCAGCTATGAATGCCCAATTGAAAATCATTAGCACAATTTTTAATTGACCTATGAAGCAGGATTTTGTGATTTCCTTCAGTTCAGTTCTGCTCAACAGTAAATGAGTAGGCACTAAGGAAGCAGATGGGAGGAGAGGTGCCTGTCATGGCACTTTGCTTTGTACAAATGACAAGAATCCTCATGCAGTAGAGTGATGCCTGATGGTTGTTTTGCAAAGAGTTTTCTAAAATCAATTGGTCTACAAAAATTCTGCTTAGAATATACCTGTTTTCCTCCTATTATCTCTTTCTCACATCCCTCTTTTTAAATAAATAAATAGATCTGCCAAAATTCATTTAGGAACATTTGCTGAATACAAAAGGGCAGAGAAAAAGAAGGCATTAACACACCAAACTCAAGCTCACTCTATCATACTCCACAGTAAGAAATGAGAAAGGCAGATCAAGAAGTTGGGGCATCAATGTGGTTCACTGGGAGTCTGGAGTTACTGGGCCTGATTCCAAGCCTACCTCTGCCACTTACTAACTGTATGACGTTTGGCAAATACTGAACTCCCATGGACCTCAGCTTCTATGAAGTAGGAAGGGAGTGGATCTGATGGTATCTGAGATCCCTTCCAGCTCTAAATGTGTGCTTCTATGAGATCACCATACATACAGCCACTTCATTATTTCCTGTTTCTAACCTTTCAGGTAAAGGAAATGCTCCTCAATTCTGCTAGCTCCTCTGGCTCTGGCCTTATCAAATTTACCATTTATAGGGGTCTGGTCTGACATATTTCATTTCCTCACACCCACTGCAGGAGACCAATGAGCTATAATCAGTTTAAAAAAATTTTTTGAATGACTTATAAAGAGGGCAAGTAGTTAAAACCCCATTGTCTATCCTTTACTGTCCTTCTGCCTTGGAACCAATACACAGAATTGATTCCAAGTTAAGGGTTTAAAAAAAAAGAGCAAAGGACTGTCAGGGTTGGCAAACTATAGTATCTGGCCTACTGCCTGTTTTTGAACAGTCCTAGAGTGAAGAATTTTTAAACGCAAAAAACATTTTTGGTTTGCCTGCTATACAAAAACATGCAAGCAGGTCACAATTTGCTGACTCCTGGACTTAAGAAGCCTTCATTAAAATCTGGGCTCTGACATTTATTATCTGTGTGACCACAGGTAAGTCACTTAACCTTTCTGGATCATTATTTCCTCATTTCCTCAGATAATATTTGTGCTACTTACCTCACAAAAATTTGTGTAAAGGATTAAATAAGGTAATGCATATAACATGCTTTGTACCTTTAAAGTGGTATACAAAGCAAAGCTATCACCATTTTTATTACCTTTCTCTGAAGATGGACTGAAGAACTAAGATGACCGACAACCCTAAAATTCATAATTCTGAAAGCAACTTCTTTGAAATATTCAAATAAGAAAGTTTCAAAAATAATCATGAAAAATCACACAGAAGTTTTTAATAGTCATACAGAGCCAGAAGGTCTAAAATTTCACATTTTGTTAGGGAACTCCTCATTATAAATACAATTTCTATTCCAAGAGAAAGTGAAGCATCTAATCAAGCCAGCAAGAAAAAAAATTACTCTCAACACCATACCTTTTGATTCCTGGTAAAAAAAATCTGGTGTCCATGTATCTGTTTCTGTGGCTCTGCTTATGAGTATATAAGTGTGTGTGTATGATTTTAACATATCAATGAACTCGATGCAAACTATGCTGTATGATCAGTGGAAACAAAAACCTCATTTGTCATTAGTTGGGAAAATATAATCTCATTGATGTCTTTTTCCTCCTTTTCCTCTTATAAGTGCCAAGTCACTGATATTCTGATATATATATATATATATATAAGTACACAAATTTGTCTATTTTGAAAGGAAAGTAATATCCCATTTTATTACATTTAAGTACTAGGAAGCCTACCTTAGTGTTGCAAACATATTTGTCATACTTGTTCTCTTTCCACATTTTCAAATTTAAAAAAAAAAAAAAAGGCTAACTTTGCCATTCTAGAAAGCAATTATGTAGGACTTCATTTTGTAGCTTGGCTATCAGGTCTAATTTCATGTGGAAAACAATCATTCTTATGAACTTTTAAGATTTCATTACTAAGAACAATTTAACCATAATGCATTATAGGTATATAACAAACTACAGGTATAAATGATTAGTTCCCAATCAATAGACTTCTTTCCTGATTATGTTAACTGAATTTTACCATAGTAGACACATTTAGAAAAGTATTAACTATGCTTAAAATATAAGAATTAAAATTTTTAAGCAAAAATGTTTTATGTATTTGACTTAAGATTTTTGCTTTAATCCTAAGGATGAATAATTTCTCTCTAGAAAGTAGAATATCTTATGTGTGTGTAAGCTTTTATATATAACTTAATTTTTCCCTTTTTTAAAATGCAAATAAATATACTAAAATACATTAGTAACACTTTAATTAATATTATTGCTACTTTTATAATACTTATCAAGGCATTCGAATTTTCCAAATTAGCTACTGTTGTAAACATATTACCTTTTGTTATTTCACAATTTATGTACCCCTTATGGCAGCTAGGTGGTACTATATTCATGTAAGCTTCTAAACACCTACCAAATAGTGCTAATAATTATTTTGTTAAGCAGTATGAACCTTAAATTGAAACAACAGTAAAGTCTTCCATTTTAATGAACTCATGCAATTTTTACCACTAAACAGAGACACAGGCAAGAGTTTAAATGCACAGCTGGTATAAACTATTACAAATAGAGATTTAACATTAGAAAAGAGGAGCTTCTCTTTCTATCTCACCAGAGAAGGATGCTTTAAAAAGCAATGGCTTTATAGGACTCAACTCCAGAATATACAAACTAGTATTCTGTTATATTCCTTGGAAAATACCCAACTCTCAGTTTTCCTAAGAATAAGTCTGGAAAAAATTAAGGAAAAAATACTCTAGTACATTTAAGCTGTTATAAGAGGTTAAAAAAAAGATGAGATAAGAAATATATTCTTTAGTGTAACTAGGCCAGGATAGAGGCTCTAATATTAGGGCCAATTTACATGTGAGAAATAAATTAAAATCAATACTTGGTTATGTCATATACAGTCCCATATGTATGAATGTACGAATTCTTTGTTTAGTGGGAGACTAAGGGTACAGAGCACAAGTTAAGAATGTACAGAATAACCACCACTACATTCTCAATTTTTGAGGCTCTGAGCCATAATTAAAAAAAAAAAATTTTTAAAGATATACTAAAATAAAACAGACCATCAGAAGCAAACACTTGTTCCTGTTCATTTAACCGTCTTTTTTGCCTCTAAGAAAATATGCTGATTGTTAAGTAAAAATGTAGTTTTAGGATTATACGATAGTTGTTTTGCAAAATCAAACCATTCAAATGGTTATAATTTTTTTAATTGCTAAATTTGAGGGTCCTTTGAGGCTTGAGTTCAAATAAAATCTATCCCAACTCTGGGCATTTTCACTGGTTATCCCCTAAATGTAGAATGTTCTTTCTCTTCTGGCTTTCATTCCTTCAAGTCCCAGCTAAAATCTCACCTTCAAAAGAAGACTTTTGCAATGGACCTTTCAACTCTGTTGACTATTTATTCTATAAATAGTTTTTCTCTCCATGGTAACTGGCATATTTTCACACACCCCCACCCCATTGGATGGAGAGCTCCCTGAGAGCAGGCATTATCTTTTTTTTTTTTGTATCCCTAGCACTTAGCAAGGCTCCTAGAACACTGGTAGGTGCCTAACGTTTACTGACAAACATGATATAAATGGCTCTCTTACCAATTCCTAGACCCTGATTAGAAGAGGGGATATTCCTCACAATCAAAGCCAAAAGTACAGAGTAATAATAAGGAATCAAACTGAAAGCCAAGATAAGACACAGATTGATAGTCACAGAATAAAGATAGAATCTGCCCACATTATTGTGAATAGGAAGTTAGTGAGATTAACTGAGGACAGGGAACACAAACTAATTTTATCATTTACCTCAGCAAACAGGACATAATTGAGATGGAAGCCCTCTGAAAGAGCTAAAAGGGCTATAAAAACCACAAGGTATTAATGACAAGAAAGCAATGATATTTCACTTAACTGGAGGTCATAAATCTAGAAATCTCCACACAATAAAACACTATGAAATAAGCAATAAAAAAAACTCTAAGATGGGGGGCAGCTGGGTAGCTCAGTGGAGTGAGAGCCAGGCCTAGAGACGGGAGGTCCTAGGTTCAAACCTGGCCTCAGCCACTTCCCAGCTGTGTGACCCTGGGCAAGTCACTTGACCCCCATTGCCCACCCTTACCACTCTTCCACCTATGAGACAATACACCGAAGTACAAGGGTTTAAAAAAACAAAAAAAAAAAAAAACAAAAAAAAAAAAAAAAAAAACTCTAAGCTGCCAAAATAGATGTAACTGAATGCATCCCATAAAGGCTAAGGCATCATAATTGTAAGAGTCTCAAAGACCTTAAACCCAGAGCCTATTTATTCTTATTTTAGACACAATGTTATTATGCTAAGGTATTGGTTTTCCTGATGTATATGCAGCAGAGTAAAAAGGGAATTGCACAAGATACATGTGCACAGGTATGAGCATACAGGAGTGCATACACGCAAATGCAAACACACCTTGAACAATAACAAGAAAGAAAAACTATAAAAACAACAACAAAGCATGATAGTGTACGACCATTTCATAGAGGGGGAAACACACACCTTTAAGTATAGGGGGAAAGCACTCAAATATTCAGCAGTAACTAGTGTCCTGCCGTATTATAGCAGAAAATAATTACTGATGATGGATAGATCAGTTAAGAAACTTAGGGAAGAGCTGGATGGACATTGCCCATAAATATTTAAGGTATTATCAATTGAAAGATGGATTTAGATGCATTCTATTTGACCCCAGAGATTAAAACAGTGTGGAAGTGGGAGAATACTTGCTTCACTATAAACAAAGAGTGTGTGTGTGTGTGTGTATGCCTGTGTGTAGACATAACATAAACACACATTCATAAATGAGTTGTCAAAAAATAGAATGGGAAGTCTTCTAAGACAAATTCCTTCTTAATGGAAGTATTGAAGCAAAATCGGAATAATCACTGAAGAATATTGCAGAGGAAATTTATGCTTCAGGCAGGCAGTATTGAGTCAAATGACCTTTAAGGACATCCTACCTCTTAAGAATTGATTTTAATAATTTTGGAAAGGTCAAATTATAATGTCATATTAGTTACAACGGGAAGAATGCCAATACATTTCAGAATGTTTTTTATAAAATTTTGGCATTTAAAGGAGATAAGCTTCTGTTACTTTATAAAATGTGGGATGTCTCATTTCCTGACAATACTGAATAAAGTGACTATCATCAGAAAGACAAAGGTATGGCTCCTCAAAATCAATATTATAATCACAATACATTCTAAGACAAATATGTAAAATATTTTTTAAGCATTTTACTCATTGGCTCAAAATGGTTATTACAATAGCCTTCTCAATCATCTTCTTCCTGTAAGCCATCTTATATCAGTTTCCTAAAACTTATAATTTTAGACAGCACATTGATATTAATCCATGAGACAATGTAAAATATAAAATGGCACAACATATTGAAAGATCCCCTTCAGCTTCTGCAGTGATGGTGGTGGCCAAGTGGAAGAAGGGGGGGACAGACCGTACAAAGAATTATACATTTTTTAAACCATTAGTAGATCAGAGGAATTGAACTATAGATACAAACCTGACATTCTCACTATATGAAATGAGAAAATAAAAGAGAAAGTTCAATTAAACAGAATAATGGCTCACAGGTTCTCTTCTTAGAGAACCAAATAAAGGAACTCATGAATTTGGGTTTATCATGCATCTAAAAGCAACAAGAAACATTTTATGGGACACTCTGGGCCTAAGTCAATCTATCAGCAATATTTTATTAAGCACTTGCTATTACCTATGAACTATTAAGTGCTGAGGATTCAAATATGAAAGTGAATTCATTCCTGCTCTCACAGAGCTTACATTCTACTAATCAGATACAATAATTATAGGATAAATAAAAAATACACACACAGGGATGGGGAATGGAATACTACCAGCTGAGAGAAATCAGAAAAGGTCTCTTGAAGGAGATGAGGGATCCTACAGAGCAGAGGTGAGGAAGGGGCGCATTCAAGACAGGAGACTGTTAGTGGTGAAGACACTATGAATGGTATAAATATGAAAAATGATAAAGGCTTGGATAAATATATAAATTAGTATTTTAATTAAAGCCATGTTTATAGATAAAATCATTAGACCACGCGCTTGTAAGCAGTCAAAACTGCCGCCTCCATTACTGTTTTCTGTATCCTGGAAGCGCCTACTCACAAAAGAGACCACTTCCTCCTAACCCAGGAGATTTAAACCCTTCCCTGCGTCAAGACGTTGGCCTCCCCAAGCCCAAAAACCGAAACGGAAACCCGCTGGACCACGGGAAATGTAGTTTGATACATTTCCCAAATTTCACTTTTACAATGGCGTGAGAAACAACAAAAAGGCCAATTTGGCCGAACTTCAAAGTGCATGAATGGGAATAATATGTAATAAGCCTGGAAACATGTGCTATAGTCAGATTATGAAGGTTTTTAAATGGCAAGTAGGGGAGTTTACCTTTAGGGCAACAGGGAGCCATGGGAGCTTTCTGATCAAAGCAGTAAGTGATATGGTCAGGTCTATGTTTCAGAAATATCACCTCAGTAGTCATTTGGAGATAACCAGAGAGACTTGAGGTAGAGAGGCAATTAGGAGGCTACAGCCATAGTCCATGTTAGAGATGAAAACAATCTTTGCTAAGGTGGTGACTATTGAGTTGAGGCAAGAAGTCACCAGATGTGAGAGGTGTTGGTGAGGGTGCAGCTGGGTAGCTCAGTGGATTGAGAGCCAGGCCTAAAGATGGGAGGTCCTGAATTCAAATCTAGCCTCAAATACTTCCTAGCTGGGTGACCCTGGGCAAGTCACTTAACCCCCATTGTCTAATCCTTACCACTCTTCTGCCTTGGAACAGACAGCAAGTAAGAGTTTACTAAAAAAAAAAAAAGTCGGTGACATCAGGCATGGATAGCATTCAATATCACAAAAAACATGGGAGTTCTAAATATGAGTCCATATATACTCAAGACCACTGACTCATTACAGAATACCTCAAAATCAATACCAAATTTGAACATAAAAAGAGACTATGTGACACTGAGATAACTTTACCTCAACAAGCTACTGAAAAAATAACCAACTAACCAACTCAGGGAATAGAAAAAAGAAGAGGGACTAGTAACAGCCATTACAATATCCTATAGAAATGGAATCAATGTAAATCAATCCCCACAAAGAAAACAAAAAGAAAATTTTACAAAAGCTTAGAAACTACCTTAGCCAGCTAATAATTTATTTTCAAAGCCCAGAGATATAGCAGCAAAGAGCAACATTAATTTAAAATAAAAATTTGTTTGCAAAATCTAATGCAGAAAAATGATGGAAAAACCACTGAGGGAAAAGTTTACAGAAAGCTTAGTGAGCAACTCAACTATATAAGATTATTCTGAGAGCATTTAAGAATGAAAACTGGGAGGATGATAAAATAAAAAATGGAAATATACAAAAGGTCTCTAATTGATTCTTCTATCAATGATCATGTATCCACCACATGTGAATTCTAACAGTTTCCAATGTACTGCATCAAGACACAAAAGGGTTTAAAAAATAAAAATTTAGTAGGGCTGTCCTCAAATAAACTATGTCCTACATGTTAAATGCCAGAACAGATGAGACTAGAGATATAATTTTCTTTTTAAAGATCTAATGAGTATCATCATCAAGCAATAAAAAGTAGATATAAGTTCACCAAATGCTTCTTAGTGTCACAGAGGACATCTTACTCAAAGTTCAAAAAAATAGATTCCCAATTGATGGAAAAGTTCTACAGATGTTCAAGTTTACAGGTATCATTAATT
The DNA here is from genome assembly GCF_016433145.1 of Gracilinanus agilis. Lineage (NCBI taxonomy): Eukaryota > Metazoa > Chordata > Mammalia > Didelphimorphia > Didelphidae > Gracilinanus > Gracilinanus agilis. The sequence continues at coordinate 191,323,626 of NC_058132.1, read as the reverse complement.
CCAATAACATTAAGCCCTAGCACATTCAAGGGCCTTCTGAATAAAGATCCATAGCATTCAAGAGGTCAGTCTAGCTTTCCACATATAAAAAACAAAATGGTTAAAGAATACACATTGCTCAGATTATGACATATAGCTCTCTACTAGTATATCAGTACTCTTCTGAGATGTGACCTTTGCCCATATCATTGTATAAATTAATCTCTGCAGGAAGCTTTCTTTGGTTTTGTTAATATTTTGCAAATACCAATATAACTCTTGGGCTGCCCATTTTTTTATACCACATTCTTACTAAATGACTGACCCATCTCCTATTCTGATGTCTTGAGCCACCTGCTCTTAGGCATTACAGATGGCTAAGCCCAGAACTAAAGAATAAATCAGACTGGATTTCAAATGGAAGGCTATAGCATTTTCAATAATCTCAGCCAATTTCCTGAAACACAAATCTTATCTTTTTAACACCAGTATTTTCTCACTGATACAAAGAGCAATGGAAAAATACATGGCAAATTTAAGCAGGTTGCTCAAGACCATCAGAAAAGGAGACGGGCCAGTCATTTAGTAAGAATGTGGTATATAGAAATTGGCAGCCCAAGTGTTACACTAGTATTCACAAAATATTAACAAAACCAAAAAAGGCTTCCAACGGTGAGTGGCTCCTCTAAAACAAACTTATACAAAGATATGGGCAAAAATCACATAGTTTAAAACAGCATGGATGAGTTATGAAGTACAATAATGATGGGGTACCTGCTATAATGAGATCATTGATATTTTGAAGTACTAAAGATAATACATGTTTTATATACATATATTGTCTAGCTTCCAAATTGTAATCTCCTTGAAAGAAAATTTCAGAAGTAGCTGCTTCTCTTCACTTTCCTTAGTTCATCACAATTCCTTTCTAGTCACTGTTCTCAATTTCCTATGGCTACATGCAATGCTTTAGGCAAGGACCGACGGTTCCTACCCCAACAGGAATCATTAAAAGTTATGGCATTAGGCAAAGAGCTAAATTAACTAATCTGAAGTCCTGACTTTCAATTCAATTTAATATTAAGTTTATTTGTTTAGACCCTGACCTCTAGTATTATTGGAGTTTCTGATTTCTAATGATCGTTTTGTTTCCTTGAAATCTAAATCCTTTTTATCACTTGACCTTACCATCAGAGTCTTCTTACTTCATCTATTTAGACTTCAGACCTACTGATGACTGATATCCCTACTTGTCTGATTCCCACTCCTGGCCATAAACTGATACCCAGCCATTTTCACCTTTACCAACAGTTTTAAGGACTGTTCTTGGGTCTAACTCACTTCTGCATCTATTCTTCAATGCTATACCTATTAATCTAGGGTCAGCTCTACTTGTCCCATGGCACCCATATCTCTGTGTTTCCTCCCATTACAGTTGTAATTTAGAAGGGACTATAAAGAAAAAGAAAGGGAATAAGAATTTATATAGCAGCTACAATGAGCCAGAAATTGTGCTAAGTATTTCTACAAATATTATCTCATTTGATCTTCATAATAACACTGTGAACAATAGATGTTACTGTTATACTCATTTTATAATTAAGAAAACTGAGGCAAACAGAGATTAAATGACTTGTTCAAGGTGAGACAACTGACTCCAGGCATGTCCACTGCACAATCAGCTGCCTCTAATGAGACTTGAATGACAAACTAGATTTAAATCATCTAAGAACTTTTAAGAGGAAAATCTACTATGACTTTCTCATTTCTATTATTTAGTTCTAATAAAATATACTAAATAAAAGGAGGAAAAATATTAAGATCCTTAAACACACCTAAAACCATTTAAAAAAACCACATAATTGGCAAAATTTTCTGTTACATTTGAAATTTCCATTAAAATAAAACCCAATTAGTCCGAATGACTTAGAAAACTGTGTTCCTAGATAATTCTTATGCGGTGTTCTTTTCTATGCCAGTCAGTTCTTAGAAGAACTGCATATTTTAAAAAATTTCTTCTCAAGCAGTTATGTATCTTAATTGTTATCTCAACTGAATATTCAGCAAGTTAGTACAGATTTTATTTTTTTAAAGTATGGATCGATGTAAAAAGAGCAATTTCTATTTTTTAATATTAGTAACAAACAGATTTTGACAATAACGAGATGTTTCAACCATCTCAAGAGTCATTTCATCATGTACCATGCAAAGCAAGAGAGTGAATTCTTTTATTATATTTATTATGAAACAATATTCTCAAATCATTTAAACTCTCCTCTATTTCAAATACTGTAAAACTAGTTGTTTTTGGTTTATCAGGGTAGAAAATGGATCTCATTTAAAGTTTGAGTTATGTAAATTAAAAAAAAAAAGAATATATTATTTCCACATTAATGGAATAAAAGACTGAAGCTACTTTTTGGAGAGTCCTAAATGGGCTTTAATAAGAATCTTAAAAAAGAAATTTAAGTCCCATCTAATACAATCTCTTATCCCATGTAAAAATCTTCTTCTTAAAATGTTCCTGAGAAAAACTTACTATGTGAGGCAAGCCCTTTCTACTTCAGAATAGCTCAACTTGTTTGAGCTTTTTCTCATATGAAGCTAACATCTGTGTCCATGTCAAATGTACTCCCTAGTCTTCTGCTGATATATCTGGTCAGTCTGTTTCCTATTTTAAATTACAGTAATAGTCTTCTTAAGATGGTGCCTAGGACTAAACATAATATTTCAGATATGTTCTGACCTAAGGGAAATAGTGATTATCAGTTGTCTCGCTTAGGACCCTTTATTTTTATTGATAGAATTCTTTTTCACATGTTCTAGTGTCTAAGCAGGTTTGCCACCATTCTGTAATTGTACAGGTAAGTTTTTGAACCTAAAATACTGTCTGTTACTCATACTCCTATTATATTTTCTAAAAATACATTTTAATGCATTTTTTCTTTATTCTATCATATCTTGGGAAGAACACCCTCCCCTTCTTCCATATCAAACCCTCCCTTGTAATAAAACACACACAACAAAACAATTCAGCAAAAACATATAACACGGCAATCATATTCAATCATCTATGTAAGATTCTGTTTTCATAGACCCTCACCTCTCTGGTAAGAGAAGAGATATGTTTCATTATTTGTTCTCCATTAGGCAGATATTAAGTGCCTACTATGCACCAGGCCTTGTTGTAGTTGTGTATCTTATTCTTTTAGGGGGCATATTTCACCTTTTATCAGGTAATACAAAACTTCTTAGGGGTTTCTGAATTGCTCGTGTTCTACCATTTCTCACTGTATAAAAATAATTCCATTACATTACTTTATCAGAGTTGTTTCAGCCATTCCCCAATTAATGGGGATCTTTGATACCACGAAATTGCAACTATGACTATTTTGGTATGCATGAAACCTTTCTATCCATTTTTTTTACTTCCCTTAGAGCAGGGGTCGGCAATGTATGGCTCTTTCTGCAGGAGCCATAAAGTCAAATTTTTTTCAGGCACTGTTACAGGAGCACACTGTGAGCACTGTACGGCTCTCACGAAATTACATTTTAAAAATGTGGCGTTTGTGGCTCTCACGGCCAAAAATGTTGCTGACCCCTGCCTTAGAGTATATAATTAATAATATAATCATTGGATCAAAAGGCAAGGAAAAGTTAATCATTTTTCTAGCATAATATCAAGGTGATACCCAGAATGGTTGGACCAATTAATAGCTTAACTAAAAGTGTTATTAGTGCACCTGCCTGCCCAACACTACCACCCCTCCACAACCACTGACTGTTCCTATTTGCCAAATTGTAGGGTGTGAAGTAAAAATCTCAGGATTGTTTTAATTTTCATTTTATTTTACCATGGTGATTTAGGATATTTATAGTTTGGAACTCTTCTTTTTAAAATTATTCATATCTTTAGAACATTTGTTTCCAGGAAATACATCACAATCCTATATATTTGTGTCAATTCCCTATATATCTTGGATATTAGACTTTTTTACAATGATTATGGATATTCCTAGTTACCTTTCATCTTCTTAGGTTCAGTCCACAGTTTGGTCTGTTGAGACTTTATTGACTAATGATTCTGGAATATCAGCTACCTCTGCCAGCTTAATGTCATCAAAATATTTTAGCAAATCTTCTCTTTATCTAAATCACCAATAAAAAAAGGTTGACAAATTGATGCCAAACACTGAGCTCTATTCTCTAAGGTTATTTCCACTTACCCCACCCCTCCATTATTTTGCATATTTATGCTCACCCATTAACCAAATCGTAAGATATGCATTCCACCAGCTACAAATCCTTCTAACTCTACTGTATCACTCTCTAGACTAATATATTTGTCCATCTTATGCACAAAGATATCATATGGGATTTTATCAAATCTTTCTAAAAAATACTGATAAAATATTCTCCTAATATTGAAGAGTAGAATTTTATCTAAAAAAGTTAGTGAAGTTAATTTAGCATAACTTATTCATAGTGAACCCAAGCTAGCTCCCAGTACTCAGTTTCCCTCACTACTCACAAATAATCATTTATAACTAACACATTCAATATTTAAATGAAAACTGCTATTAAAGTATTGCTTAAAATGGGTTAGCCTTCATTTTTCAGTGAACTACAGTATCTTCTTGATTTATATTACAGTAATGGAAATTTATTTAGCAAATACTGCCATCCAACTTTTTAAAAGGTGAAGTTCAGCATAACATATCTAGGATATTGGACATTCAAAAAGTAATAGTCATAGAACTGATGTATTAGTACATACATCGTAGATTAAGTGTAGCTTGAATTAATCATTCCCTTCTCTTATCATCATTCAAGTCTTGAATCCCTTCACAGTCAAACTTGAAGAATAAGCAGTCTGCACTACAGTTACTCACCCCCACTAGGTTCTCAACCTCCTCTAATCAAGTTTCTGGCCCCACCACTCAAGCTGTTCTCTGTCCCAAGTCCCTTTTATTCTCTCATCCTTTCTCAATCATTTCAGCAGGTCCCAAGATTAAGTTCTCATACCTATGCAAAAAGCTTAAAATATGAATATCTAACCATCTTCTGTTTCCTGAGATCCAGTGTGATACCACCAACTCTCTGGTGGATATCTCCACTTAGATGGTCCAAAAATATCTCAACCTCAATCTGTCCAAAATGGAATTTATTACTTTTTCCAAAAATCTATTTCTCTTTCCAATGTCCCTGTCTTTGCCTAGAGACTACTTTCCTTGCAATCAGCCAAGTTTGCAACTTTGGCTTTGTCTCTGACTCTTCACTCTCTCTGTCCCCCTCATATTCTATCAATTTCCTAGGCTTGTTGAGGAGGTAGAACTGACATCTCACATTTCCTGCTTAATTCCATTAACCTGGCCATTACTCTAGCTCAGGCCCTCTCCCTGGACTATTATAACAGCCTCTTAATTGGCAACTTTATGAAAAATGGATTGGAGAAGAAAGAGTTTGGAGTCATGGAGACCAAATGACATTTCTTAGCACAAGGCTGACTGTGTCACTCTCCTACTCAGAAGATTCTATGGCTTCCCCGCTGTCATTTAAAACCCTTCAAAGTCTGGCTCTAGCCCATCATTCTTGTATGATTCTACATTATTTGTGAACCTCTCAGAACCATCAGTCAAATGTTCCCTGTCTACAGCATTCTACCACCATTCCTTAGCAGAGCCTGCCCCTCTTCCTAGAATGCTCTTCCTACTTACCTCTGCCTCTCAGAATCCCCAGCTCCTTTCAAGGCTTAGCTCAAAGTTCTGCCTTCTACACTAGGCCCTTGCTGATCCCTCAGTTGTGACTGGTACTCCTTCACATCTGTTATTTTGTATATATTTTGTACTTACTTACCTATGTACATGGCATCCCCTCAGTAGAATGTAAGCCTCTCAGGGGCAGACATTTTTGTTGTCTTAGTATCCTCAGTGCCTAGTACAAAGTAGGCACTTAATAAACACATGTATAATTGAATTAGTATCTTAAAAGAGCCTGATATCCTTTCATTCCCATCCTCCCATTTCCCACTAATAATTTATTTATACTTTTCAAAAAACATAATAATTTCCTAAAATGAACATATGTCACATAAACACACACATATATCTATATGGTATGTACCATTTATACAGTAAGAGATACTTTATGGAGGGACAGAGGATTTTTAAAAAAGCAAACAATGATAGCATGGCATGTTATAGAGTACTGAACTTGTCAGAACATCATGGTTCAAATCCCTAATCTGATACTAGCTGAGTAATCATAAATCAATTAATGGCTCTAAACTTCAGTTTCCTCACTGTAAAACTGGGAGCAAAATAAGACCTGCAGAACTTACCTAACAGGGCTACTGGGAAGTTCTGTTAAAATAATATATGTAAAATCCTTTACAAATTTTAAAGTGTTATGCCAGCTATTATTTTAAGAATCACTGCTTTAGAAAGAAAGCATGTGATATTTGAAAAATCAATTTGCTAAACAAACTAAATTTTTATAAATAACCCAGCCTTTAAGATAAAGCACAATCATACCACATTCTTGGCTATCAGTGGGATCATCATGTTTTACTCAGGGTGTGGTCTTTGAAGCCTATTCAAGCATTGTTTTACCTGTCTTAACAAGAAATTTTCTGATGTATATTATTACTAGTTGTTAGGAGTGTTATTTCTCCCTCCTGCTTATTCTGCCAACCATTGGAAAGTGCGTTTTTATGCCCAGAATCCACTCTGGAAATAGGAAGCTGGATACTTGGCACTATTATCACAAATTACTGTGAAAATATGTGTCATGGGATGCAGTGGAGGCTAAGAGAAAAAAAATACATTCCTAAAGTTCTTAATTTTTCTGTAAAGTGAAAAATTTTGTGACCGTTCAAATTCTGATGCTACTAAAAATCTGAGACAGAAGAAATGAAATACTATTAAAAACCCAATGGTTATTCCTTTCTTCCTTGAAAAATACACATTAAAAAAAAAGACTTTTTAAAAAGTCCAGCCTCTTAGAAGTACCACTGAGTTTTCTGGGTTTATAAACTGAGTGAAAGCTCTGTTTTTTTTCTGAGTGTTAAGGGGTTTAGTTACACCTCTGGCTCACCAGGGAATCTCTGAGCTAGATGGAATTTAAAGAAACTTTCTGGTCCAACTTCTTTGTTTTACAAATGAGAAAAGAGGTGCAGAAAGGTAAAGTCCTAGTAAAAAGTGATGTGAATTCAGTAAGGGCTTTGGCCCAGGTCTTTAGATGCCCAACCCAAGCCTACTATTCTTTCTTTATACCATTTAATACAAACATTTTAATTACTCAAGCTCTTACAAAGTTCTCCAGTAATAACTCTTTACACAGAATAGCTGGTCTAAGCACATTACAGTAAGGTTTTGCTATAAGGAAGATTTACAGCATTAGTTGGGGCAAAATCATTCAGGCTCCCAACTATATTTTTCCAATGATTAAAAACTTCATACTTGACTACTGTTTTTCAACTTTATATTTCACTACTCCCACATATGTGCCCTTACTTCCAGAATAACATACCATTCCATTTACATGTTCCATATTTCTATGGATATTTCATATTTCTATTTCTATGTCTCTAGCGGGTAGTTAATGAGGAACTAGAACTATGGCTGGAAATACAGATCTGAATCATTTGTGAAGACATGATTACTGAAACCATGGAAATGTATGAGATTATGGGAGAGACTATATTTGGGAAAAGAGGAGAAGGTCAAAGAAAATGCTCTCTGAAAGATACTCATATTTTGGGAGCCAGAGAGGGAAGATCTAGGCAAAAATGAGAAGGAATACTGACAGAAGTACAAGAAGTCAAAGGTCTTGGGAGACAAGAAAGAGAAGGTTATCAATATATCAAATGCTACAGGAAAGTTAAAGAGGGAAAAAAAAACACGTGATTTTGCAAATGAGAGGTCAAATGGACTTCTGAGAAAAGTTTCAGTACAGTGGCAGGAATGAAAGCAAAAGTACAACAGAATAAATGGGTGGTCAGCTAGCAGCAGGAAATGTGGATTAACTACTCTTTCTAGAAAGTTGGTATGGAAAGGTAAATGGGGCAGTCAGATCAAAGGAAAGATTGTAGAAGACATAATGTGGGCTAAAGAGCCAGTAGTGCAGGAAGGATTCAAGATAAAAAACAAAAGAAGGAATGAACAAGGTCCCAGAGAATACAGGTGGTGATCAAGTCATAAGGGAAGTCTTCAATAGTGAGGAGAGAAAGGACCTCTCTGATTTTGGAGTGAAAGAGAAGATGGAGGAAGGCAAAGATGAAAGGTAGGGGAGGAACTCAGTGATTGTATACTGCTTTGCATTATAGCTGTGTCCTGGATTTGTATGTTCTTCCTTTCTTCCCATTAGTCTATGAGCTTCTTGAGGACAAGGAATCTGTTCTATGACTCTTTGAGTCCCTGGCTATATAACTTGTTCAGTGCATAAGAAATAAGTGATCAAAAAACATGGTAAATTAATAATTTAGAAGTTGTAGTGGAATTTATTTAAATAATGATAGCAAACAAATCAATCCTCACTCTCATATTCTCTATCTTTGCAAAAGAATAAGGAATTTCCAGAGAGGGAAAAATCCTTAATCATCAATCCTTCATGTTCAATTATTTTAACTCCACAGAAATATTCTCTCAAACAGTTAATATCAGGATAGTATAGCAATTTTTTGAATTTATAAGTAAAAAACAAAAGAAGAATTTAAGTACTCTGAAAAGAGTTTTAAAGGAACTATTTACTGAACTAAAAAAATGAACATGGAAATTATTGAAGACCACTGCAGTGAAAGTAACTAGGTAGAGAATACTTTAGATATTCATTTTCTATTAATCAATTGCTTTTGTAAATCTGGCATTTCCCACCATGTTATCTACCTCTAAAGAAGACAGCTATCTGATTAATTTGGACATTTTAAAATCTGGATATATACCAGTAAGCAAAAAGTTAATAAATAATAGAAAAGTCACAAATATGTTTCTTTTTTCCTAGTCTAAATCACTTTCATTAGCTAACCTCTAGATAACAAAAACAAGACTAGCAACAAAGCTTTATTTTATGAATGCTATTTAAATAAAGATGCTAAAAGCACCTGATCTGATTTTTAAATTATTTTGGGGAAAAAAACCTATCCTTGATATATACATGGCAAATATTTGTGTAGAAACACAAATCAAAGAAATTTTCTTCAGACTTGTCTGAAAAATTATTTTCACAATTATAAAGGTACTGATAAATACAATTTCCCTCAAAACACAGAGAAAAGGGCAAAACTTGAAGCTAGTCCCATATCATGCATTTTTAAGGCATTACTCTCTGGTAAAACTAATCTCCCTAACCCTGGTTAAGTTTTTTCCCCCATTCTAATTTCAGAAAACAACAAACAGCATTTACTTGCCAAGAAATGGAACCCAGGGTTAAGAAAGGTTAACTGCATATTAATTACAGATATGAGAAATCATTCCTTGAGCCCTAACATTTTAGATATTTTACGTCTCAACATTTCCAAGCCTTACTCAAAAATCCTAGAAATGCTCCTTCCATTTGATGTAATTGTCATTAACAGAGACACAGATGAAAATGCACAAAACAGGTGAATGTCCCATAGCACTAGCTACAGAATGACAACACAAGGCAACTTTCACAGATTTCCAAACCTAAGGTCCTTGGGCCCCAGTCCTTTTTATGGCCAGATGTCAATTCGAGGCAAGAGACACTTGAATCCTCACACTTGATGAGCTAGGGGAAAGGGAGTGGGGTGCTCCCCCCCCCCCCCCGGCAAAATCCCCCAATGCAGCTCCAGGGCCCCATGAAGAACAGCCCTTGCCCCAGATTCCCGGGATGTTCGTCTGCCCCGAGGTGAAGAAAACGAAGTTAAAATCACCCACCCCCCATCCCCTCCGGTAGGAGATAGGGAAAGAGGCTGCGGGCGGGACTTTTAAAGGGGCGTGCGGGCGGTGTCCTGGGGCCACAACCTTGACCTCTCCCGGGGGCGGGGGACAGGGCAGCCACGCCGACCGTTCGGTGGGAATGAAGGAAGAGGTCGGGCCGAGCCGGGCCGGTGACCGTTTGGGGAGGGAGAGTGAAGGCGGCGAGCCGGGGGTCGGCGGGTGTGGTCCCTCCCACAGCAGCCCTGGGAGAGGAGGCGGGGGCAGGGATGGGGAGGTCTCCGCCTGCAGCCTGTCCATTCTCCCTCCCTCCTTCCAGCCCCTCGGCCCCAGCCGCCTCCATGTTGGCCGCTCCTCCTCAGGATGGAGCCTGTCGGCGTCTCACCTTCCTCAGGGTCTCCAAGGCTGAGGGTTAGAAGGGGAACCGAGGACCGGGACAACCGGGCTTCCCGCTACGTCCCGGGCCGCGGCCTCCAGGCTTGGGATCTCACCAACTCGACCTCGGGGGGCCCTGACCCTCCGCGGCCTGGAAAAGGGCGACAGCGGCGGCTGTAGCCAGCGGCCGGGCCCGACAGCCGCCTCCTGGGAGTCCGCGGGCGCGCCCCCGCCGCGGGTCCCGCTCCCGCTCCGGCTTCCACTCGGCTCAGGGCCCGGCCCCAGCTCCGGCGTGCTCCAGGCACGCACGCCCGCCCCGGCCTCCCAGGGAACGGCCCCGCCCAGCCCGGCTCCCGGCCCCTTCCCTGAGGGAAGGACTAAGCTCAGCGAGAACGGCCAGAACCCGGCGGCCGCAGCGCCTCCCTCCTGCTTTTACACACAGTCTTACTTTTTACACCCTCACACATAAGGATCTGAGGTTCAACCTACTTGCAGCCCGACTACACGCCCGGCCGGCCCGGCTAGTCCAGCTGTGGCCGCTCCCTCTGCGCCCTGCCTCCGCTGCCGCCACTCGGCCTTCCTCCACTGCGCTGAGCTCCGCTCCGCCGGTGTCTCTCCTTCACATCCTCCCCGCCCGCCGCCGCCGCCGCCGCCCAGCTCCGCTGTCAGCAGGGTCTCCGGGGCTCCGCCCGCACCCCTCTCCGGCCCCCTGCTCCCGGGCGCGCGGGGCAGGGCGGGGGTTTCTTCCCCGCCACTCTCTCTCCCTCCCTCTTCTCTCTGTCTCTCTCCCTGCCGCCAGCAGGAGCAGCAGCCGCTGTTTCCTCCTCTTCTCCTTTCTCTCCTTTCCTTGTCCTCCTCCTCCTCCTCCTCGAAGCAGGAGAGTTGGAGAACCAGCACCTGCTGCTGGAGATCACTAAGAACTGAAACAGGAAACCCCAAGCCAAGGGGGAAAACCCGGGAGGCGTGGAGAGGGGGAGAGGGGGAGCTGCTTTAACCTGTTCCGCTCGGCCTGGGCGCAGCCCAAGTGACTTAGGTGTAGACGGCTGGCGAAGGTCCTCCCGAACTGCACTCCTCCGCACCTCTGCCCCCTCCTTTGGTCCCGCTCTGCCTATCCCAGGGAGATGCGTCGGCGCTTGAGTTTGGACCGGGATGCCTCACTAAGGGCTACCAACCCGGGAAGCGGCCACGAGCTCAAGTCATGCATTCCCGGCGGCAATTATCTGGCTCCTCCCTGAGCTACTAGAAAAGGAGAGACTCCTTCCAAGGCCGGTTTCAGTAGATCATTTGCCTATTTCTCGGTAGTGTGGTGTAGTGAAAGAGAGCAGTGCCCCAAGTCCTGAGACCTGAATTCAGAAGCTTAGCCCGCACCTTTCCTGGTTGCGAAAATAGGGGCAAGCACTCGAATGTCCCCGAGTCCATTTCAAAATTGTGATTATTCGGACAGGTCAACTCTCCCTGGAAGAATGAAAATACTTCATCTCTACTATATATAATACTCTAAAATATGTGTTCATGATTCTTCTATACTATACATAAAATAAAATACGTGTTTCTACTTCATCTATATTATATCTACTAAGTACTCCATAAGTACTACTATAAAATATTATATGAAAAAAATTCATCAAAAATATGAAAAAACTTCATGGATAACATAATACTGTAAAATACTTCATACATACTTCATATACTATAAAATAGTATATGTTGATACTATATATGAGTATGTATATTTAAAATAATATGAATTATTATAGAAAGACATTAGTTCTTTATTAATAAGGAAAGATAATAAGCATTAGCAAATTATTGAGGGAATGTAGCACAGGGAAAGATTCATTCAAGAAACTGGGCTTTACAGGGAATAATGGATAATGTTAGAATTTAGGTCAAGCTCTAGGTAAATCCTGGTATCTTTCTTTGGTTAACTCCTATTTAAAACAACTGACTGAACTAAGGTTTGGCACCTAAGATTCTCACGGAGAAAGGCACTGGGAACAAGCCTTTCTATTTTTGTGTATGGTACAGCACCAAATATGATCTAGGTCAACTTGCAGAAAGCTTCAAATCATCTTGTCTGGCTGACAAGGACTTTGCCTAATTGCAGATTTTCACCTGCTTTTCCCACCCTTTCCAAAATCTTAGGCATGAGACATCTGGCATCAGGAATTCTTGGAGAATAAAGATATAAGTCCAGGAAGGATGCTTTGGGCCATGTTTTCCATTTTTATTAAAAATCATTTCTTGTCTTCAGAAGCCTTTTCAGTTGGGCCAAATTTAGTCTAAGATCTGATTGTTTCCTTTCAATTTACTTGGCTGACCTAAGTATATTTTAATTATTGGTGATATTTGTGAAAATAACCAGGGTTCAGAATTTATAGTTTCCAGGTTTCTGGTAGCCACCATACATTTTGTCTTTATTGACTGATTGAGCAATACAACCTTCCACTATTCTGGCAGACTTCCAGTCATCTTTGGCTAGCTCTTGTTGCCTATCTGTTATTAGTGATAGACAAGGGTACCACACTGAGAGCAGCAGACTGGTGCCTTTGGACTTGTTACCTTTGCCTCGTAGGTGACAGGTGGAGAGTCCTATTGGAAATACAAACTACTTGCTATTCCGGTATTGTTTCTACACCTGACCAATAATACACAGGACAGGAAAGCTCTTCTTTTGGTCCACAAAAGCTCTTCTTTTGGTGACATCATCTAAAGTATCCCTGCAGAGAAGCAGCCACTATTTGGTATTCAGTCCTGATGATCATTTGACAAAAGGGATAAGATGGGGATCTGATCAATATTTGCTATTGATTCTAAGATGGAAGGTAAGGATTTTTAAAAAAAATTGTCTTGTCCCAACCTCTCATTTTTATAGGTGATAAAACAGACTAAGACGCAGAGTGAATTGCCCAAGCACCATGTAGCTTAGTAGGTAA
>NC_058132.1:191214957-191308371 GCF_016433145.1 Gracilinanus agilis | reverse complement strand
TGTTGGCCGCTCCTCCTCAGGATGGAGCCTGTCGGCGTCTCACCTTCCTCAGGGTCTCCAAGGCTGAGGGTTAGAAGGGGAACCGAGGACCGGGACAACCGGGCTTCCCGCTACGTCCCGGGCCGCGGCCTCCAGGCTTGGGATCTCACCAACTCGACCTCGGGGGGCCCTGACCCTCCGCGGCCTGGAAAAGGGCGACAGCGGCGGCTGTAGCCAGCGGCCGGGCCCGACAGCCGCCTCCTGGGAGTCCGCGGGCGCGCCCCCGCCGCGGGTCCCGCTCCCGCTCCGGCTTCCACTCGGCTCAGGGCCCGGCCCCAGCTCCGGCGTGCTCCAGGCACGCACGCCCGCCCCGGCCTCCCAGGGAACGGCCCCGCCCAGCCCGGCTCCCGGCCCCTTCCCTGAGGGAAGGACTAAGCTCAGCGAGAACGGCCAGAACCCGGCGGCCGCAGCGCCTCCCTCCTGCTTTTACACACAGTCTTACTTTTTACACCCTCACACATAAGGATCTGAGGTTCAACCTACTTGCAGCCCGACTACACGCCCGGCCGGCCCGGCTAGTCCAGCTGTGGCCGCTCCCTCTGCGCCCTGCCTCCGCTGCCGCCACTCGGCCTTCCTCCACTGCGCTGAGCTCCGCTCCGCCGGTGTCTCTCCTTCACATCCTCCCCGCCCGCCGCCGCCGCCGCCGCCCAGCTCCGCTGTCAGCAGGGTCTCCGGGGCTCCGCCCGCACCCCTCTCCGGCCCCCTGCTCCCGGGCGCGCGGGGCAGGGCGGGGGTTTCTTCCCCGCCACTCTCTCTCCCTCCCTCTTCTCTCTGTCTCTCTCCCTGCCGCCAGCAGGAGCAGCAGCCGCTGTTTCCTCCTCTTCTCCTTTCTCTCCTTTCCTTGTCCTCCTCCTCCTCCTCCTCGAAGCAGGAGAGTTGGAGAACCAGCACCTGCTGCTGGAGATCACTAAGAACTGAAACAGGAAACCCCAAGCCAAGGGGGAAAACCCGGGAGGCGTGGAGAGGGGGAGAGGGGGAGCTGCTTTAACCTGTTCCGCTCGGCCTGGTCGCAGCCCAAGTGACTTAGGTGTAGACGGCTGGCGAAGGTCCTCCCGAACTGCACTCCTCCGCACCTCTGCCCCCTCCTTTGGTCCCGCTCTGCCTATCCCAGGGAGATGCGTCGGCGCTTGAGTTTGGACCGGGATGCCTCACTAAGGGCTACCAACCCGGGAAGCGGCCACGAGCTCAAGTCATGCATTCCCGGCGGCAATTATCTGGCTCCTCCCTGAGCTACTAGAAAAGGAGAGACTCCTTCCAAGGCCGGTTTCAGTAGATCATTTGCCTATTTCTCGGTAGTGTGGTGTAGTGAAAGAGAGCAGTGCCCCAAGTCCTGAGACCTGAATTCAGAAGCTTAGCCCGCACCTTTCCTGGTTGCGAAAATAGGGGCAAGCACTCGAATGTCCCCGAGTCCATTTCAAAATTGTGATTATTCGGACAGGTCAACTCTCCCTGGAAGAATGAAAATACTTCATCTCTACTATATATAATACTCTAAAATATGTGTTCATGATTCTTCTATACTATACATAAAATAAAATACGTGTTTCTACTTCATCTATATTATATCTACTAAGTACTCCATAAGTACTACTATAAAATATTATATGAAAAAAATTCATCAAAAATATGAAAAAACTTCATGGATAACATAATACTGTAAAATACTTCATACATACTTCATATACTATAAAATAGTATATGTTGATACTATATATGAGTATGTATATTTAAAATAATATGAATTATTATAGAAAGACATTAGTTCTTTATTAATAAGGAAAGATAATAAGCATTAGCAAATTATTGAGGGAATGTAGCACAGGGAAAGATTCATTCAAGAAACTGGGCTTTACAGGGAATAATGGATAATGTTAGAATTTAGGTCAAGCTCTAGGTAAATCCTGGTATCTTTCTTTGGTTAACTCCTATTTAAAACAACTGACTGAACTAAGGTTTGGCACCTAAGATTCTCACTGAGAAAGGCACTGGGAACAAGCCTTTCTATTTTTGTGTATCGTACAGCACCAAATATGATCTAGGTCAACTTGCAGAAAGCTTCAAATCATCTTGTCTGGCTGACAAGGACTTTGCCTAATTGCAGATTTTCACCTGCTTTTCCCACCCTTTCCAAAATCTTAGGCATGAGACATCTGGCATCAGGAATTCTTGGAGAATAAAGATATAAGTCCAGGAAGGATGCTTTGGGCCATGTTTTCCATTTTTATTAAAAATCATTTCTTGTCTTCAGAAGCCTTTTCAGTTGGGCCAAATTTAGTCTAAGATCTGATTGTTTCCTTTCAATTTACTTGGCTGACCTAAGTATATTTTAATTATTGGTGATATTTGTGAAAATAACCAGGGTTCAGAATTTATAGTTTCCAGGTTTCTGGTAGCCACCATACATTTTGTCTTTATTGACTGATTGAGCAATACAACCTTCCACTATTCTGGCAGACTTCCAGTCATCTTTGGCTAGCTCTTGTTGCCTATCTGTTATTAGTGATAGACAAGGGTACCACACTGAGAGCAGCAGACTGGTGCCTTTGGACTTGTTACCTTTGCCTCGTAGGTGACAGGTGGAGAGTCCTATTGGAAATACAAACTACTTGCTATTCCGGTATTGTTTCTACACCTGACCAATAATACACAGGACAGGAAAGCTCTTCTTTTGGTCCACAAAAGCTCTTCTTTTGGTGACATCATCTAAAGTATCCCTGCAGAGAAGCAGCCACTATTTGGTATTCAGTCCTGATGATCATTTGACAAAAGGGATAAGATGGGGATCTGATCAATATTTGCTATTGATTCTAAGATGGAAGGTAAGGATTTTTAAAAAAAATTGTCTTGTCCCAACCTCTCATTTTTATAGGTGATAAAACAGACTAAGACGCAGAGTGAATTGCCCAAGCACCATGTAGCTTAGTAGGTAATATGTAACGTGTTGCCTTTGCTGTGTCATTTCAGTCCTGTCCTACTCTCTGTGATCCTATTTGAGGTACTGGCAAAGATCCGCCATTTCCTTCTTCAATTCATTTTCCTGACGAGCAACTGAGGCAAAAAGGGGTAAGTGGCTTACCCAGGGTCACTCAGCTAGTGTGGGAAGCCGTTCTATGTATTAAAACCTTTGGAGAAATAGGATCAAATTTAGGGCCTGTTATCTGGATTCCCTATGTGACCAATCCAGGCTGAGGCAGTCTTTGTGTTTGGTCCTGGTCACCTGAGCCCCAAAAGGCTCTGGTACTAGCAGGTAGGTTAATCCAAAATCAACTTGATCCCTCCAAGAGGCTATTAGGAGTCATTTAGAGAAACAGAGTCTGTAACAGATATTTTATCTGGATCCCATTACAAAATCATCGGCAAGTAAAACTGTGTGTATGATTTTTCTGCACTGCATGTCAGGAATGCAGACAGAATGGGCCATCTAAGATAAAAATCTGAGGCTCCTCTTTTGACTCAGTTTTGATCCCCACCTTTCTTAGAACTCCTATTGGAAAACTTTGAAGCGGCAGACCAGCATCTACTGAGTTAATGATTCCTCTCCTTGATAATTAAGAAGCCTGGACCCTGACAAACATTACTTAAGATAAGTCTGCATACTTAGATAAGTATGGCGCTTTTAGTCTTGACTTTATTTGTCCAGGTGCCTATAATCCTGGAAGATAGAACTCAATAAGTGAGCATCTCCATAAAAATATTTCCTCTCCCAGAATTATCCCTACTAATTGATGGTTGGAATTTGGCCATTGTCTTGGTACTTATACGTTTACTCTTTAGACTTTAATGGGTTATGTATGATCTGTTACCCCTTCATAGCTGTGTTCTTTGTTTGAAACCAGTATATAATAAAATCCCAAGCCCACAGACTTTGGAACAGCATGGGCTAACCACTAGTCTAGTTGTTCTCATTTTCTTTCTCCTGCCTTAACCATCCTATGCCACCACGCCGCTCAGGACCCCAAAAAATCATATAGAGGCATGGCCCCCTATAAGCTAGTAAATATCTAAGGCCAGGTTTGAGCTCCGGAAGATGAGTCTTCCTGATTCCATGTCCAGGAATCTATCTACTGTGCTACCTAGCTGCCCAGAAAGTAGCATAGCCTTATCTCATATCTTCTGGTCAAATGATCTTTCTAATTCATCATGTTTTAAATCTAGGTGAATATCAGGATGATTAATTGAAATAGGGGTGATGGGAGTGAGTAGAGGAGGTCAATTAGAGCTGAGTGGACAAGAAATTACTTTGGTTTTAGATATGTTAAGTTTGAAGGATAGCCTTGCAGAAACATTCAGCAGTATTATCTAAAACTAGTTAGATAATGAGGTCCTTATTTGTTACTGAAAGTAGGGGAAAAGATGATAATGATATAGCTATTCATCTTCAACTGGATTTGAAGGAAAATATCTAAAAATCATGACTTGTAATGCCATATTATATGCTGTAAATGAGTGGTAGGAAATTATAATTACATTCTTTCCCTTTCCCCAAACACCATGTAACACAAAAGAAAATAGAATATCCAGGGAAAGGATTTTCATAGTCATGGTATTTTAGTGCCTTCATTTTACAGATACAGATACTTAAAGCCGAGATTTTGTCTATAATATAACTGAACAGCTTTTAAGATAGCATTTAGAGAAGTATAGTCATGTTGCTATTACCAATTCAGAAAACATCAATTCATTTCTGCTAAAAAAAAAAAACAAAAAACAACTTAGGCTTATGCATCTTGACCCTGAATTGACCATAGTGGAAGAACTACCTCTCCCTTCTCATATCTAACCAGTTACCAAATCACAGGATCTTAACATAATAGGATTTAGAACTAGAATAGATGGTAGAGATTAGTCCAGCACCATCATTTTATTTCTTAAAACTATTTTTACTTATTAACCATTTTCCAATTCCATCTAAAAATTTTTAACAATCTTTTTTTATTTTAAGTTCCAAATTTTTCCCCTCTTCCTTGAGAAGGCAAGCAATTTGATTTTGATTATACATATAAAGTTATACAAAATATATTTCCATATTACCTATGTTGCAGAAGAAAAGAAAACAATAAGAATTAGGAAAAGAAAAGGTGTGTTTCAATCTGCATTCAGAGCTCATCCATTCTCTTTCTGAAGGTGGATAGCATTTTTAATTGTGAGTTCTTGGGAACTGTCTTGGATCACTGTCATGATCAAAGTAGCTATGTCTTCCACAGTTGGTCATTCTTGAATGCTGAATTGTTGTTACTATATACAATATTCTTCTAGTTCTACTCACTTCACTTTGCATTGGTTCATAAAAATCTTCCCAGGTTTTTCTGAAACCATCCTGCTTATTTCTTTTAGCACAATAGTATTCCATCACAATCATAACCACAACTTGTTCAGCCATTTCCCAATTGATGGACATCTCCTCCATTTCCAATTCTTCATCACCACAAAAAGAGCTGCTATAAATATTTTTGCAAAAATAGATCCTTTTCCCTTTTCTTTGATCGCTTTGGGATGCAAAATAGTGGTATTGTTGGATGAAAGGGTATGCACAATTTTATAGCCCTTTGTGCATGGTTCCCAATTGTTCTCCAAAATGGTTAGATCAGTTCTCAACTTCATCAACAATGCATTAGTGTCCCAAATTTCCCACATCACTGCCAACAGTTGTCATTTTCCTTTCCTGTTGTTAGTTAATCCAATAGGTATGAGGTAGTACCTCAGAGTTGTTTTAATTTAACTTAATTCTCTAATTAACATTAATTTAGAGCATTTAAAAAAATGTGATTATTGATAGCTTTGATTTCTTCTTCTGAAAACTGCCTGTCCAGCTCCTTTGATCATTTATCATTTGGGGAATGGATCTTGTGTTTATAAATTTGGTTCAATTCCCTATATATAAGGCCTTATTTTTTTTTTTATATTTTTTTTGAGTTTCCAGTTTTCCTACTAATTTTGGTTAAATTAATTTTTGTTTGTCCAAAGATTTAATATCATGTAATCATAATTATCTATTTTACTTCCTGCAATCCCCTCTATCTCTTGTTTTGTCATAAATTTCCCTTATCCACAGATTTGACAGGCACATTTTTCTATACTCCCCTAATTTACTTTTGATAACACCCTTTATGTCTGATTCATCCATTTTGACCTTATCTTAGCCAACAGTGTGAGATGTTTCTTCCAAACTGCTTTCTAGTTTTTTTCTAGCAATTTTTGTCAAATGTTGAGTATTTAACCCAACAACCTGAACCTTTGTGTTTATCAAACTCTAGATTACTATGGTCAGTTACTATTGTTTATTGTGTATCTAATCTATTCCCTTTATCCACCACTCTTTTTTTTTTTTTTTTTTTTTTAGCTATTGCCAGTTTGTTTTGATGATTACTGCTTTGGAATATAATATAACTTTAAATTTGGAACTGTTAGGTTACCTTTCTTAAAATGTTTCCCCCAATGATTCCTTAATATTCTTGACCTTTTGTTTTTCAAAATGAATTTTGTTACTATTTTCTAACTCTTTAAAAATAACTCTTTGGTAGTTTTACTATTTTAAAATTATTAAAACAATTATTTCCTAGTTTGATTGATATGGCACTGAATAAATAAGTTAGATAGAATTGTCATTTTTATTATATGGACTAGTCTACCTATGAGCAATTCATATTTCTTCAACTGTCTTTATTTGTTTTATATTGTGTTCAAGTGATCTCTGGGTTTGTCTTGAAGGTATACTCTCAAGTATTTTATATTGTTTGTAGTTATTTTAAATGGAATTTCTCTTTCTATGTTTTCTGATGAGTTTGTTTGGTAATATGTAGAAATGCTGATCATTTATGTGTGTTCATTTTATACACTGCAGTTTGCTGAAGTTGTTCATTGTTTCAACTAATTTTTTAGTTGATTTTCTGGGGTTCTCTATAACAGCATCATTTTAGAAATGAGGCTAATAGTTGAATCTACTTCTAGACACCTCTCAAAATCCATTATATTTTTTTCATTCCTACAACCACAACCCTATAGTAAAGGCTCTTGTTACTACCCTACAGGAGTTGTTGCAATGCCACTTAACTAGTCTTCTTCCATTACCTTTCCTCCTTTTAATATGTTCTTCACACTGCCAACAGATCTTCTTGCTCGTGTTACTCCTTTGCTTAAAACTTTTCTATGTCTCTTTATTTCCTAGCAAATAAATTCTAAATTCCTCAGCTCAAAATTCAAGATCCTTTGCAATCTGGAAGCTCCTGCTCTTCCACTCTTCTCTCACAGTATTCCTTTCAGCATGTTCTTTGTTCCAGCCAAAACAAATTATACATTGTCAATGAAACATATCCAACATTTTCCTACATCATACCTTTCTTCACATCCTTCCCTATGCCTAGAATGCTTTCCCGCTCTCATTGTTCCTTTTTGACATCCTACTCATCCTTTAAGACTCAACTCATATACCCAAAATTCCTAAATCAGCAGCCCCAGGAAAACTATGTTGGAGAATACCAAAAAGTTTGCAAATTGTGATTACTGTGCAAGTAATTGTGAAAGTAATTTTTGAAAGTCATTGGGAATGGGAGCAGTTCTGTAGTATTAGAAGAGGAAAAGTGTTTTAGTTTTCAAAAAAGACAAGAGGAATATAGTTTACAAATTGTAAGTCAGTAAGCTTGACTTAATTTTTTTTTTTTGCAAAATATCATTAAAGGGATGGTTAGTAAACATGTAGAAATCAAAGTAGTAATCATAAAAAAATCAGCATGGCTTCACAAAGAACAGATCATGTCAAATAACTAATCTCATTTTTTTCTTTATTCCTTTTTGTTCCAGATAGGGTTATTATATTGCCAGCTTAAGGAAATATTTTATAAATTTAAGGAATCACTTCTGGGCTCACAAAGGCTAAAATACTATGCCCATACTCTATCTATCCTATACCCATACATACAGTTTTGGACCTGTTTATTCCTGGGAAACTGAGTCATTAAAAGAGAACAGACTCCTTGTTCTCATATTCATCAGTTAGTTAAACCCTGACCCTGGACTTCCTAGTTAAGATGGCGGCAGAGTAAAAAGCAACTGCTTAATCTCTCCTAACCAAAACATAGAGGACTCCTTAAGAAGACATAAAAACAAATCCAGAGGAGCGAAGGGACCCTACAACAGGGCGCAGCATTGGAGGTATGTGGAATCGGGGCATTTCCATGCTATAAAGGGGTGAAACAGCTCTACTAAAATGTGAGCTGAGCAACCCCCTCCCCCACCCCATACCACCTACAGTGCCAAAGCCAGCACACAAGAGTTAGAGCAAGTTTGGGGCACCCATTAAGTCCTTGGCAGCTACCTGGGGTCACCAGGGCCTGCTCCTGAGAGCAGCAAGACTTAAGACCCCAAGAGGCTAAAGAACACGCAGACTTTGAACACAGACTCTAAGCACAGGCACAAGTGTGGGCATGGGCACAAGCCCAGACAGATCCTGAGTGCAGGCAAAGACTTGGATCTTGAGCGCAGGCGCAGACCTTGAGTGGGGACCCAGTGCAGAGGGGTACATGACAGTGGAAGCAGCGCCCTGAGAATGTTAAAGGAGCCTTAGGCAGAGGAACAAGCAAGGGGACCACCGGGAGGCATGACCCTGAGAACAACCAGACCTGAGACTTCAGGAGCCTAAAGAAAGCAGACAGACCCTGAGTGTGAGGATAAACCTAAGAGGGCCCAGGGCTAACAATGGCAAGCCAGAGACAAAAACCACAAAAGAGAAAGATCATCAAGAAGAAATCTATAACACTCGACAACTTGTACACAGATAAAATCCAGACAACAGAGCAAACATCAGAGGAGAACAAACAAGTAATCATATACAAACTTTCCCAAAATAATGAAAACTGGCCACAAGCTATTGAAGAATTCAAATCTGAGATGATGAGAAAGATGGAAGAGATCTGGCAAGAAAATAAAAGTTTAAAAGGCAGAATTTTGCAATTGGAAAGTGAGGCTCAGAAATCAAATGAACTGATAAGCAAATTGAACACCAGAAATGACCAGATTGAAAAGGAAAACCAGTCCCTGAAGGCTAGAATTGAGCAATTAGAAGCTAATGATCTCACAAGACAGCAAGAACAAATAAAACAAAGTCAAAAGACTGATAAAATAGAAGGAAACATGAAATATCTCAATGAGAAAGTGAAAAACCAAGAAAACAGGTCTAGAAGAGAAAATCTGAGACTCATTGGTCTTCCTGAAAAAGCAGAAATTAATAGAAATTTGGTCTCCATACTAAAAGAAATTATTCAGCAAAATTGCCTGAAGTTCTACAAGAGGGCAATATAGCCATTGAAAGGATCCATAGATCACCCTCTACACTAGACCCAGAAAAGACAACCCCCAGGAATATAATAGCCAAATTCAAGAGCTTCCAAGTAAAAGAAAAAAATTTACAAGAAGCCAGAAAGAGATAATTCAGATATCAAGGAGCACCAATCAAAATCACACATGATCTGGCAGCCTCCACACTAAAAGATTGCAAGGCTTGGAATGTGATATTCAGAAAGGCAAGAGAACTGGGTCTACAACCACGGATCAACTACCCATCAAAATTAACTATATACTTCCAGGGGAAAGTATGGGTATTTAACAAGATAGAAGATTTCCAAGCATTTGCACAGAAAAGATAAGGACTAAATAGAAAAATCGATATCCAACCACAAAAATCAAGAGAAACATAAAAAGGTAAATAAGAAACAGAGGGGAAAGAAAGAAAACTTGTATTTTTTTAAATTTGCCTCTTTAAGGGCTTCAATAAGATCTAATTATTTGTATTCCTATGTGGAGAAATGTTATGTATAATTCTCTGTAGTGAACTTTATTCACTATTATAGTATTCACTATTATAGTAATTAGAAGAATTATTCATAGGGAGAGGTTGGAATACTAAATGGTCTAAGATGATATGGGGGTAGGAAAGAGGTAGGTGAATAGTAGAGGACACCAAGAGAAACTTCAATGAATAAGAAAAATAGGATATTCTATTACACATAAAGAGGGCATGGGAAGGGGAAGGGATGAATACTATTATAAGAAGGAGAGGAAGAGAGCATGAAGAGGTAATATCTAAACCTTACTCTCAGTGTAATTAACCCTGAGAGGGAAGAGTAGCTTTATCCATTGGGATATAAAACTCTATCTAACCCTACTGAGAAAGTCAGAAGGGATAAACCAAGGGGAGCAGGGGAGTGGGGAGGTCAAAAAAAGGAAGGGGAGAAGAAGGGGGAGGAAATTCATTAGGCCTTAAAAATAAAAATAGGGGAATAATAAGGGAGGGGGTAGAAAGGGAAGTAAATCAAGGGAGGGGACAAGGGTTACTGGCATAAAGCAAACAACTGGTTTAAAAGGAAATAATGTAAGAAGAAGAGGTAGAACTAGGAGAGGATACCAGAATGTCAGCAAATACACAACTGATAATTATAACTCTGAATGCGAATGGGATGAACTCACCCATAAAAAGGAAGCAAATAGCAGAGTGGTTTAGAAACCAACATCCTACCATATGTTGTCTACAAGAAACACATATGAGGAGGGTGGACATGCACAGGTTTAAGGTAAAGGGCTTGAGCAAAATCCTTTGGGCCTCAAATGAGAAAAAGAAGGCAGGAGTGGCAATTATGATTTCTGACAAAGCCAAAGTAAAAATAGATATGAAGGTAATTACATCCTGATTAAAGGCAGTATAGACAATGAGGAAATAACATTGCTCAATATGTATGCACCAAATGGCATAGCAACTAGATTCGTAAAAGAGAAACTGGCAGATCTCAAGAAGGAAACAGATAGTAAAACCATACTAGTGGGAGATCTAAATATCCCTCTTTCAGATCTAGATAAATCAAAACAAAAAATAAATAAGAAAGAGATAAGAGAGGTGAATGGAGTCCTAGAAAATTAGATTTAATAGACATGTGGAGAAAAATAAATAGGAACAAAAAGGAATACACCTTTTCAGCTGCACATGGTACAGTCACAAAGATTGACCATGTAATAGGGCATAGAAACATTGCTAACAAATCCAAAAGAGGAGAAATAATAAATGTAGCCTTCTCAGATAATAATGCAATAAAAATAATAATTAGTAAGGGCAACTGGACAGGCAAATAAAAAACTAATTGGAAATTAAATAATATGATTCTCCAAATCCAGCTAATCAAAGAAGAAATCATAGAAACAATCAACAATTTCATTGAAGAGAATGACAATGATGAGACATCCTACCAAATTCTGTGGGATGCAGCTAAGGCAGTTCTCAGGGGGAAATTTATACCCTTGAGTGCATATATTAACAAATTAGGGAGGGTAGAGATTAATGAATTGGGCATGCAACTTAAAAAATTAGAAAGCGAGCAAATTAAAAATCCCCAGTTGAAAACTAAATTAGAGATACTAAAAATCAAGGGAGAAATTAATAAAATAGAAAGTAAAAGAACTATTGAATTAATAAATAAGACTAGAAGCTGATATTTTGGAAAAACAGGTAAAATAGACAAAGTACTGGTCAATCTAATTAAAAAAAGGAAAGAAGAAAACCAAATTGACAGTATCAAAGATGAAAAGGGAGACCTCACCTCTAATGAAGGGAAAGTTAAGGCAATCATTAAAAACTATTTTGCCCAATTATATGGCAATAAATATAGCAATCTAGGAGATATGGATGGATATTTACAAAAATATAAATTGCCTAGATTAACAGCAGAAGAAATAGTATACCTAAATAATCCCATATCAGAAAAAGATATTGAACAACCCATCAAAGAACTCCCTAAGAAAAAATCGGATACGCAAGTGAATTCTATCAGACATTCAAAGAGCAACTAATCCCAATACTATACAAATTATTTGATATAATAAGCAAAGAAGGAGTCCTACCAAAGTCCTTTTATGACACAAATATGGTACTGATTCCAAAGCCAGGGAGATCAAAAACAGAGAAAGAAAACTACAGACCAATCTCCCTAATGAACATAGATGCAAAAATTTTAAATAGAATACTAGCAAAGAGACTCCAGCAAGTGATCAAGAGGATCATCCACCATGATCAGGTGGGATTTATACCAGGAATGCAAGGATGGTTCAACATTAGGAAAACCATCCATGTAATTGACCACATCAACAATCTAACAAACAAAAATCACATGATTATCTCAATAAATGCTGAAAAAGCCTTTGACAAAATACAGCACCCATTCCTATTGAAAACCTGGAAAGTATAGGAATAGAAGGACCTTTCCTAAAAATAATAAACAGTATATAGCTAAAACCATCAACAAACATCATATGCAATGGTAATAAATTAGAAGCCTGTCCAATTAGATCAGGAATGAAACAAAGATGCCCATTATCTCCTCTATTATTTAACATTGTGCTAGAAACACTATCAGTAGCAATTAGAGAAGAAAAAGAAATTGAAGGTATCAAAATAGGCAATGAGGAGACTAAGCTATCACTCTTTGCAGGTGATATGATGGTCTACTTAAAAAATCCTAGAGAATCAACTAAGAAGCTTGTAGTAATAATCAACAACTTTAGCAAAGTTGCAGGATACAAAATAAATGCACATAAATCATCAGCATTTCTATATATTTCCAACACACCACAGCAGCAAGGGGTAGAAAGAGAAACATCATTTAAAATCATCCTAGACAATATAAAATACTTAGGAATGTATCTACCAAAAGAAACACAGGAATTATACGAAAACAACTACGAAACACTTTCCAAACAATTAAAACTAGGTCTAAACAACTGGAAAAATATTGATTGCTCATGGGTACGAGGAGCTAACATTATAAAAATGATCATTCTACCCAAATTAATTTACCTATTTAGCACCATACCCATAAAACTACCAAAAAACTTTTTTACTGAATTAGAAAAAACTATAACAAAGTTCATCTGGAATAACAAAAGATTAAGAATTTAAAGGGAAATAATGAAAAAAAATGTGAAGGAAGGGGGCCTAGCAGTACTAGATATTAAACTGTACTATAAAGCAGAGGTCATCAAAATGGTATGGTACTGGCTAAGAGACAGAAAGGAAGATCAGTGGAATAGACTTGGGGTAAGTGGCATCAGCAAGACAGTGTATGATAAACCCAAAGAGCCCAACTTTGGGGACAAAAATCCACTATTTGACAAAAACTGCTGGGAAATTTGGAAAACAATATGGGAGAGATTAGGTTTAGATCAACATTTCACACCCTACACCAAGATAAATTCAGAATGGGTAAATGACTTGAATATAAAGAGGGAAACTATAAATAAGTTAAGTGAATATAGAATAGTTTACTTGTCAGATCTCTGGGAAAGGAAAGATTTTAAAACCAAGCAAGAGTTATAGAAAATTACAAAATGTAAAATAAATTATTTTGATTATATCAAACTAAAAAGCTTTTGTACAATCCAAAACAATGTAGCCAAAATCAGAAGGGAAACAACAAATTGAGAAAAAAATCTTTATAACAAAAAACTCTGACAGGGGTCTAATTACTCAAATATACAAGGAGTTAAACCAATTGTTTAAAAAATCAAGCCATTCCCCAATTGATAAATGGGTGAGAGACATGAATAGGCAATTTTCAGGTAAAGAAATCAAAAGTATCAATAAGCACATGAGAAAGTGTTCTAAATCTCTAATAATTAGAGAAATGCAAATCAAAACAACTCTGAGGTATCACCTCACACCTAGCAGATTGTCTAAAATGAAAGAAGGGGAGAGTAATGAATGCTGGAAGGGATGTGGTAAAACTGGGACATTAATGCATTGCTGGTGGAGTTGTGAACTGATCCAACCATTCTGGCTGGCAATTTGGAACTATGCTCAAAGGGCTATAAAAGAATGCCTGCCCTTTGATCCAGCCATACCATTGTTGTGTTTGTACCGCAAAGAGATCATAGATAAATAGACTTGTAGGAAAATATTCATAGCTGTGCTTTTTGTGGTGGCAAAAAACTGTAAAATGAGGGTATGCCCTTCAATTGGGGAATGGCTGAACAAAATGTGGTATATGCTGGTGATGGAATACTATTGTGCTCAAAGGAATAATAAACTGGAGGAATTCCATGTGAACTGGAAAGACCTCCAGGAATTGATGCAGAATGAAAGGAGTAGAGCCAGAATAACATTGTACACAGAGACCAATACACTGTGGTAAAATAGAATGTAATGGACTTCTACTAGCAGCAATGCAATGATCCAGGTCAATTCTGAGGGATTTATGGAAAAGAATGCTACCCACATTCAGAGGAAGAACTACAGGAGTGGAAACAGAAGAAAAATAATTGCTTGAACACATGGGTAGAGGAGGACATGATTGGGGATGTAGACTAGAAACTACCACACCAATGCAACAATCAACAATTTGGAAATAGGTCTTGATCAATGACACATGTTAAAAAACCAGTGGAAATACGCTTAAGCCATGGGGGCAGGGGGCCCTCGGGAGGTGAAGTGGAAAGTAAGAGTATGAATTATGTAACCATGTTAACTTTTCTAAAAAATTAATATTAATAAATGTTTAAAAAAAACCTGACCCTGGCAATGTATGGATGTTTACTTATAACTTAGGTTATTTGCTCACATCTAAGGCTTCCCCCAAAGAAGAAGTTAAAAGATATTCATTGTATAATATGAATCAGAAAATTTATTGCTATATACAAACAAAATGAAAAATGAAAAATTCACATAATGCATTAACAGACCTGTTTAAATCAGGATTTAGTAATTTAACTTATAAGTACCAACCACATATGTATCAAGCACTATTTTAAACATTTTATAAATATCTCATTTAATTCTCACAATAACCCTTTGAGGTCGATGCTTATTATTATCCCTAGTTTAAGTGGAAGAAACTGAGACAGAGGCTAAGTGACTTGCCCAGGGTTATACAACTAGCTCTCAATTAAGGCTAGATTTGGACTTGGGTCTTTCTGACCAAGAGCACTGTCCATTGCATGATTTAGTTGCTACTAGCAATGATAGTATTGATTTGATTACTATTATAAGAACAAGAGGTAGAATCTGGATAGGGGAGAGCATGTGATGATCCTTTTGCCTTGCACATTAAGAATTGATAACTTTCTTAAGTATAGTACTTGTAACTTTATAGTTTCCATACTAAAACTTCAACAATTCTTTTTCCTCTTTTGAAAATTAAAAAAAAATTTAAATTAATTTAGAATCTTTTTCCATGATTACATGATTCATTTTCTTTCCCTTGCCTCCTCTCTCCAACTCCTGGAACCAAGGAGCAATCCCACTGGGTTTTACATGTATCCTTATTCAAAACCTATTTCCATATTATTAATATTTGCAATAGAGTCATCATTTAAAGTCAGCATCCTCAATCATATCCCCATTAAAATATGTGATCGATCATATGTTTTTCTTCTGTGTTTCTGCTCCCACAGTTCTTTCTCTGGATGTAGATAAAGTTCTTTTTCATAAGTCCCTCAGAATTGTCTTGGATCATTGCATTGCTGCTAGTACAGAAGTCCATTACATTTGATTGTATCACAGTGTATCAGTCTCTGTGTACAATGTTCTCCTGGTTCTGCTCCTTTCACTCTGCATCAATTCCTGGAGGTCTTTCCAATTCACATGAAATTCCTCCATTTCATTATTCCTTTCAGCACATGGAATAGTATTATATCATCAACAGATATAATTTGTTCAGCCATTCCCCAACAGATGGACACCCCTCATTTTTCAGGTTTTTTTTTGCTACCACAAAGAGCATGGCTATGAATATTTTTGTACAAGTCTTTTTCCCTATTATCTCTTTGGGGGTACAAACCCAGCAGTAGTATGGCTGGATCAAAGGGCAAGCATTCTTTTAAAGCCCTTTGGGCATAGTTCCAAATTGCCTCCCAGAATGGTTGGATCAATTCCCAACTCTACCCAGCAATGCATTTGTGCCCCAATTTTACCACACCCCCTCCAACATTTATTTCTTTCCTTTGCTATCATATTGGCCAATCTGCTAGATGTGAGGTGGTACCTCAGAGTTGTTTTGATTTGCATTTCTCTAATTATGAGAAATTTAGAACACTTTTTCATGTGTTTATTGATAGTTTTGATTTCTTTATCTGAAAACTGCCTATTTGTGTCCCTTGTCCATTTGTCAATTGGGGAATGGCTTGATTTTTTGTACAGTTGATTTAGCTCCTTATAAATTTGAGAAATTAGACCTTTGTCGGAGGTTTTTGTTTTAAATTCCCCCCCCCCCCCAATTTGTTGCTTCCCTTCTCATTTTGGTTGCATTGGTTTTGTTTGTACACTTTTTTTTTTGCAAGAAACTCTTACTGGGCTTTGCTTTCTTGCCTTCTCCTATCCTGAACTCTTAAGATAATGGTAGTTTCTTGAAGGTTATTGAAAGATGGTCATACCCTTGATCTTATCATTGCCCACAAATGTGCCATCTTCTATTCAAGAATTCTGAAATCCCTTTATCCTACCATAATCTATGGGCTTTTCACCCACCTCTCTGCCTTCCTTTATAATCTTACTCTTCATCCACACTGGGACCTCCAGTCCCTTGACCCCTCAATCCTCTCTCTCAGGCCATCTCCTCTGCTCTAGCCACTTTCCTTTCCTCTCTCCATCTTGACCTCTTGGGGAACTAACTCAACTCAACCCTGTCCTTCTCTCTTGAGTCCCCAGCCCCCTAATCATATCTCCAATCAAGCCTAGTCCTACCTAGCCTTGGATCACACTCCACAGTCCTTTGCTTTTGCTCCTACACAGTTGGGGCTGCTGAATGGAGGTAGGGAAAATCATACAACTATTTTGACTGAATCTACTACAAATTTATGCTAAGTGACCTCAATGGATCCTTTATTGCTACCAGACAACCCTACACTATCTCCTTTGTCGACTCATTATCTAGCTCTCCACAGTGGCTCTTCCAGATGTCTTCATCTCCTCCTCAAACTTGCCATGAATCCTCCATCTCCACTTTCTCAGCTGAGAATCTTGTCTCATATTTTATAGAAAAAATTGAGGCTGTTTGCCAAGAGGACCCTTTTCTATACTCTTGCTTATCTCTTATCACTCAGGTGCCTTCTTGCCACTATCTCCTCCTCTGTCTCCCATGATGAAGTAGCCTTACTCCTTACCATGGCTAACCCCTCTATTTGGGATCCCATTCTATCGTGTCTCCAACAGATCACCCCTCTGTCATCCTTGCTCTGTCACTAATTTTCAATCTTCTCTTCCTTACTGGCTAATTTCCTATTGTCACTTAACCACTCTAGCCATTTCCACTCTTTTGCCTTAGAACCTCAGCTTCCATTTTCTAGAAATCTCTCTCTCTCTTTGTGGAGATGTCATGAAGTACCCCTTTGGGGTCCGTAGCTCTCTGCTGGACTCCAAATCACAGTGATCTTGTGAGTCTTAAGGCTGCCTTTCCAATCTATCCACTGTGTCCTGAGCTCCAGATACAGATGTTCCTTTTAGCCTTCTGTTCCCAGGGACATTGCTACCATCTCTAGTGGGAAGCATCCCTCCTTTTGAAGTTCACAAGATCACCTTTAGATCAAAGGGTAAGGGAGGACATTGAGACTCTCTCTTTCCTATCTCCCAAGTTATTCTATCTCAGGGGCTTGACTCAAATTGCTCTACCATTAGGTCGGCCTGCTGTTGAAATACAGGAGTCCCATCTCGCTTGCTGTTTTAAGATTCTCTTTGTGTTTTGACCAAACGCAAGACACTTCCCATGGCTATGCAGCCATCCAATTTGAGCACAGAATTTACAGTTTTGAGTAATTCAACAGAGGTGTCTTCGAATTGTTCACACCTGGTTTCCAACTTAGATTGCTCATTCTCCAACTCAAAGAAAATTTCTCACCATATAAAGGTATTATCAGGGAATAGAGAGTCTTACAGCGAAAAGGCATATTCTCTCCCCTTTAATTCTTTGTTGCACTATGGCTAGTGTACATTATATAATATCATATATCTATATATGTTATCTTCCCTGCCATATTGGAAGCTCTATGAAGGTTGGGAGTATGTCTTAATTATTTTTGAATCTCTTCTAGCATCTTGCACAATCTGTTGTACATAGCAAGTGTTCGATGAATCATTTTTGAAGAATAAATGAAGGAAATCTCTGTTACTTAGCATCAGATGAAGATACAGGAGTGACTGATTGCTACGAAGTTTAAAAAAAAGTGAATATTCTTGATTTCATGGATTTTATGGTTTAGAAGGACAATACTTTTGATGCCTTCCCTCAAACCCTACAGTGGCCACTAGGAACTTTGTTTCTAGTTTGTACCCAGTAGCATCTGTGGGTTCTACCAAGAGAAACCTTCCAACCGAGGCTTCACTGAGACCTCATTTAGGATTTCCTTAGGTATAAATCAAGATCAGCTGCCACTGGTACCACCTACGTATACTTCCTCTTCTTTTTTAAACTCTTACCTTCTGTTTTAGAATCAATACTAAGTATCACTTCCAAGACAGAAGAGCAGCAAGGGCCAGGCAATTGGAATTAAGTGATTTGCCCAGGGTCACACAGCTAGAAAGTGTATAAGGTCACATGTGAACCTAGGATCTCTCATCTCTAGGCCTGGTTCTCTACCCACTGAACTACCTGGCTGCCCCTCTGTCTATGTAATCTTTCTAGAGGTTTCTCAGTTATGCCCTCAGGGTCCTGGAAGTAACATATTTTAAAGATATTATTATTATAATTTATGTTAATGCTTTTTGTTTTATATGAGTCATTTTCAGATACCTTTCAACTTCCAGTCCCTGAGTCACTTCAAATAAAAATAGTTAAGTAAAACAACTAATAAGGTGGCTGAATTTGATAGTATGTGCAATTCTTTTGCCCCTTTTCTCTTTTCTCCTTCTTGCCCCCCATCTCTATCTCTCTATTAGAAGGAGGGAGATAGGTTTATTTTTCCCCCCCTCTGGGACCAAAATTGGTTCAGCTTTCTGAGATGTCAATTTTCCTTTCATTATTCTTTTTATTTACATTTTTGCAGTGATTGTACTTACTATTCTTAATATTCTGATTATATTACTCTCTACCAGTTCTTCCTGTGTATTTTTTGGAATTCTTAATTTCTTACTATACACCGGAACCGCATTCAATTGCATTCATATGTCTCAATTAGACATTCTCCTATGGAGGAGAACCTACTTTATTTTTTAGTTCTTTGCCACCACAAAGAGTTCTACTCTGGATAATTGAGTATGTTTGAGTCTTAAAGATAAATCTTGAAGGCAAAGCATACTAAATATTGTTTGCAGAGCAAGAGCCATTTTTCACATGTAATGTGCCAGACAGAGTGCAAAACTGATGTCAGCAGACTCTCAATTCTTGCTTTGCTTCTAACTCTTCAGCCATTGAATAATTTCCTATCTGGTTGTAGGATTTTGAACCCACAGCTTTCTGGAGTCAGAACAATATGGCCTGGAATAACTTTCCATCCACTCTCTACCTCCCGTTACTTAAAGAATAATATTGGATGATTCCGGTGTTCTAAGATGTGAGGAATTTGAACTCATTCCCATCCACAACAAGCATTTGCTTGTCATTTAACATCACGGATGGGATACTGGCCTATGAGCTATAGATATGATCCCAGTAAATATAAGTGACTACAAAGAATAACTCTTCAACAATTTCTTTGTAGACAAAGAGCCCAGAGGATATGAGATGGAAGATGACCAATCTTGGGGTTTTCTATTGTGGTTTACCACCAGTCTCCTTATCATCATTATTCCTCTTTTTCATTGCTGGCAGGAGGTCATATGATAGGACAGTGATATAGTTTAAACTATTATGCTATTGCTAGGCTTATGTCATGCTAGTTTTTTCCATCTGACCCAGATGGTGGGTTGTCCTGGTCTCACTTTGCTTGACTGAGTTAGGTATTTTGATAAGAACAAACAGGTTAAGACTCATTTTTTTAAGGAGGCAGCTGGGTGGCTCAGTGGATTAAGAGCCAGGCCCAGAAAAGGGAGGTCCTGGGTTCAAATCTTGGCCTCAGACACTTCCTAGATGTGTGATCCTAGGCAAGTCACCTAACCCCCATTGCCTAGCCCTTACTACTCTTCTGTCTTGGAACTAATACACAGCACACTGTATTTATTCTAAGATGGAAGTTAAGGGTTAAAAAACAAAAGACTCACTTTTTAAAAATTAAGCATCAGGGACTGATAGGAAAGGAAAATCACCTCGTGGTATGACTATGGAAATAACTCAGTTTTCTTTTTCTGTGCACCCTTCACCACTAACTTTTGTGAGATTCATACAATTCTGAATTCTTAGGTTTCTCATGAAATCTTGGCAAGTTCAAAGTACCCTTTTCTGTCTGTAAAAGTATCCTTTGTTGAAAAAGAGATGTTTAATATGAAACTTAAAAAAATGCTGAGATGCAAAGGAAACTCATTTTATATGGCCTGAAGCCTAAGATTTATCAAGTTTTCAGAGTACATCATCGTGTGCCAGAGGACCCTGTACTGGTAGGTTGTAGATACTACATACTCATACTATTAGATGCCTAAAACTTCCAGACACTGTAAATACATAAGCAAAAGGAAGTTGAAAGAAAGTTTCAGGAACTGTGTATGTCAGGGAATTCCAAAGCATAAGAGAAATTTCTGTGGTTTGGTCGAGGGGGATAGAGCCAAGAAAGGGAGAGCCCAAAGTTGGAAAAAAAAAAGTGCAAGGTGAGGAGGTACAATCCTGAACATGCGAAGCCCTCCCAATAGACAGATCGTGGGCACAGGCATCATGGGAACACTATCTCCATCCTTCAAAAGTTTCCAGCCTGTTCTTCTTGAAGATTTTTGGTGGAAACTCCCATTCACTATTATAATAAATGTAAATGAAAGAACTGAATTCACTTTTCAGACATTTGTTGCATGGCTTATTTTTTTCTTAGTATGCTGAATGATGGACAGTGGTGAGATGGTGGTGATTGGGAAAGGCCAGGAAGAAAGTAGGAAAGTACCATATATTCAGACAGGTAATTAGTCAAATCCAAAGAAATAAAAAGGAGTAAAAGGGTTAGGTGGAGATCACAAGTCAGGTAGATATTGTGGTATCTAATCTATCTTCTTCAGACCTATGGCAGACCATCCCCCTTAACAAAATGTTCTTTTTTGCCTCTCTCATAATTCAGTTACCTTCTAAATTTACATGGCCTGCTACCCACTACATGAAGCCTTTTCTGATTCCATCTAGCTGTTGGTACCGCCCTCCAAGCCACACATCACACATATTTATTTTGTGCACATTCTGAGCAAAAGGGATAAATAATATTATATACAATCCACATGAGAAAAGCAATGAAACCTAACTACTTTTGACCCACTTAACAACATATATCGAGAAACATTGTTTTGTTTTTCCTCCATAATCTACATAATTACCTCAATTCTCATTTTATTTTCCATGAGTAGATGCAACCTATGGGGAACCTCATGACAGAGAAAATTACTCCTATAAAGGAAAAAAAAAAGCCATCCAATTACCAGCTAAGATTTTAACCCTGATCGTTCTCCAAATACTATATTTCAAGATCTTTCAGTGATAATTCTTTTTTTTTTTTTCTGTTTGAATCCCAGAGCTTGAGAGAAAAGTCTGTGTTCAATCTGAAGGGAATATGGCCTATTGGTAGCCATATCCTTAGAGTTAAGTTCATCTGGGGAAAGAGGGAGCTATTGAGAGGGAAGGGCAGCTAAGTGGCAAAATTGATAGAGTACTAGGTGTGGAGTCAGAAAGATCTGACCTCCTGAGTTCAAATCTGGCCTCAGACCCTTACTAGCTGTGTGGCCCTTGGCAAGTCTCTTTATCTTGTTTGCCTCAGTTCCTCATCTGTAAAATAAGCTGGTGAAGGAAATGGCAAATCACTCTAGTATCTTTGTCAAGAAAACCCCAAATGGGGTAATGAAGAATCAGGTATGTCTGAGACAACTCAACAACTCAACAATGTATTTGTGTTTACTCATATCTTGTACTTACTTTCTATTATGATAGAATATAAGCTCCTTGAGCTCATTTTTTAAAATTAAAATTTATCTTTACTTTATTCCAATAGCAAATTTACATTTACATTTCCCAAAGTTACAGGATTCATGTTTTCTCCTTCCCTTCTCTTCCCTCCCTCCTCCCGGAGGTGACAAGGAATTCCACTGGGTTATACATGTGTTATTATTCAAAATATATTTCTATATTATTCATTTTTGTAAGAATAATCTTATAAAACCAAAACCCCAAATCATCTACCCAAATGAGTATTAAATCATATGTTTTCTTCTGCATTTCTACTCCAAAAGTTCTTTCTTAGAGATGGATAGCATTCTTTTTCATAAGTCCCCTCAAACTCATTTTTAACCCAAAGCCTCATCTAGCATAGTGCTTGGCATAGCCACTTAATGAATACTTTTGCCATCTTTACTGTCTCTGCATTCACCATATAGGATGTCCAGAAACCACTCCATTTTGGAACTCTTGTGCTGGACTGAACCGTGCTGATAGGTTAAAAAGTAAATGCAAATTTACATAGCTCATTATATATAACCTCAGAATAAATCATGCTTCACATCTCATTCAGGTAGCTGCCTTTTTTTTTTTTTTTTTTGGCTATCCAATCTATCACTGAATTTCTACCTTCCTGCCCTCCTGTTCTCACCTTACTATTTTCCACCTTTTGTTCTGGGAATAGTAACTAAATCAATACGACCATTGCTGTCTGCCTTTTGCAGACTCAAATATCCTTGTAATGTCCCAGAAAAAAAGAAAAAAAATACCCTTTCTTTAGCCATCCTTCCCTTACATATTATCTCTCTAGTTCGAGCAGAAACTCCTTGAGGGGAGGGAATATCTTGTTGTTGTTTTTATATCCCCAGTGCTTAGCACAGTGCCTGGCACATAGTGAACACTTAATAAATAATATCATTCATACATGCATGCAGAAAACAAGTCAAGTTCACAGATTTGTGGCTGTATAAATCTCAGGGGTCTAGGCAGGGTGCAAAGTCCAAGAAGCCAGAAAGTTAATGAAATCAATACTTTTTTAGTATTGGATTTGTGAATTCATTGGCATAAGAAACTCACAGTGAAGAAATTCCTCTATTAGTGGAGGTCAGCACATTCTCTGCAAATTAAAAGCTTAGAAAATTACCTGAGAAATTGAAAGATTGAGTGAGTTTCTCAACGTTTCTCAGCCAAGATTT
This sequence comes from Gracilinanus agilis, assembly GCF_016433145.1. NCBI lineage: Eukaryota > Metazoa > Chordata > Mammalia > Didelphimorphia > Didelphidae > Gracilinanus > Gracilinanus agilis. Next base: position 191,285,123 of record NC_058132.1, on the reverse strand, counting down.
GTCAGCGGTGGGACTTGAGTCTGACTCTTCAATGCTGGGAATGAAATGCTGCCTCCTATTGAGGAAATGCCTTCATCCTAGGGTAGAAGCTCTATCCTTTGGCAATTTGGAACAATGCTGAAAGAGTTTTAAGACTGCCTGCCCTTTGATCCAGCCATACCACTGCTGGGTTTGTACCCCAAAGAGTTAATAGGGAAAAAGACACATACAAAAATATTTATAGCCACACTTTGTGGTGGCAAAAAACTGGAAAACGAGGGTATGCCCTTCAATTTGGGAATGGCTGGAGAAATTGTGGTATATGCTGGTGATGAAATACTATTGTGCTCAAAGGAATAACTAACTGGAGGAATTCCATGTGAACTGAAATGACCTTCAGGAATTGATGCAAAGTGAAAGGAGCAGAACCAGAAGAACATTGTACACAGAGACTGATACACTGTGGTAAAATCGAATGTAATGGACTTTTGTACTAGCAGCAATGCAATGACCCAGGAGAGTTCTGAGGAACTTATGAGAAAGAACTTTATCCACATCTAGACAAAGAACTGTGGGAACAGAAACGCAGAAGAAAAACAAATTGCTTGATCATATGGGTCGATGGGATGTAGACTCTAAACAACAACATTCCATTCCCAGTGTAACTATCAATAATATGAAAATAGGTCTTGTTCAGTGACACATGTAAAATCCAGTGTGTTGGCAACAGGGAGGGTGGGGGGAACTTGGGGGGAGAGAAAGAACATGAATCATGTAACCATAGAAAAATAATCCTAAAAAATTAAAAAGTAAAAAAAGAAGCTCTATCCATCGTGGTCTATTTTATTCTGACCCCTCTGTGGAGGCAGGTTTGTTTATAGTCAGGAGAGTCAGAGTCCTTAGGATACAGCTTGCTTGATCCAATCTGATTTAGGCAGAGAGACTGGTATTAAATGTATCTCTTCTAGACAGTAAGCAATTTTTGTTTTTGACAATCCCCTCTGTCCCATGGAACCCTTGCTGGAAAATCTATGCATGTAGGGTAAGTTAGGTAGCACAGTGGATAGAGTGTCAGGTCTGGTATTGAGAGGTCCTGGGTTTAAATCTGACCTCAGAAACTTCCTAGTTGTGTGACCCTGGACTAGTCTCTTAACTCCCATTGCCTAGCCCTTACTCTTTGTCTTAAAATTGATATTTGTTTTGATTCTAAGACAGAAAGTAAAGATTTTAAAAAAAAGAAAGAAAAAATCTGTGCATTTGTCCCTTCCACTGGATTGCTTATAAGGCACAGTAAAATGTCTTACAAGTTCTGGCAAGGACAGCCTGCTTAGTAAGAGATACTTTCTCAGTAGAACATATTAGCACTGTTCTCTCTGGTTTGTGAGAACATGTTAGGTTGTGGGTTAGTCCCTAAAATTGTCTTTATTGTCTTTTAAGTTTGTTCTCTGTTCCTACACTGGCCAAGGGCCCTTCTACTAACTGCTTGTAGGTTCATGAACTATGTAATGGAGTGCATGCATATACATAAGTTGAATGGACTTTTGACCAGGGATTAGGTCATTCCTTCCTTCCTTCATACATTCCACAAACATCACACAGTACAAAGTACCCGGTGCTGAGGTAGCTAGGTGGCACCATGCATAGAGTTCTTAGGCTGGAATCAGGAAGACCTAAATTCAAATCTAAACTCAGACACTAACTGTGTGACCCTACTCAGGACACTTAACTTTAGTTTGCTAAAATTTACCCAACTGTAAAATGGGAATAAGAAGAGTATCTAACTTGAAAAGTTGTTATGAGGGTCAAAGGAGATATTTGTAAAGCGCTTAGCATAGTGCCAGGCACATAGTGGGCACTATATGGATCCTAATTTTTATTATTAGGTAACAGACACAGCCTCTTAGGTCAAAGAATTTCCAGATCAGTAGAGAAAGTAAGAAATGTATCTGAATAACTATAATTCAAGTTATAATATGGTACTTTCACTAATATCCCACTTTAATGCCTTGTCGTTATACAAATGTGACCTTCATTTTTAAATAAATATGAATTTTTAATTTAGTTTCAATCTCCTGATAGTTGCCTGGCAGGACAATAATAATTTTACTTGGAATAACAATTTTATCCTGAAGATATATGTGTATATCTTCAGGTAATGGGAACGATTATCAGAGAACTTTGATTCATCACTTTTTATTAGCCAGTATTGACACACAATTGAGACACAAATTGATAACAATTTTTTTCACAAAATATGATGAAATGTTCCTGTGTTCTTTCAATTGATTCTAAAATCATAGATTTAAAGTTGGAAGGGAACTCAAAGATCATCCAGTCTATACCCTTCGTTTAATTTTTAAAATAAAAACTTATTAAGTTTACAAAATTACATTTATTAAAAATAAAATTTTAAATTAATATTTTAAAACATATATTGAACTTAAAAAACACCATCAAAATGGACATGCTCATCTACATTGTAGAACCATAAGGGAGGATCATGCATGAGACTGTGGATCTCCATTATATAGTGTTTCCTTTTCAAGTATGTGATAAGTCAACTTGTAACTTTCAAAGCTATCCTCCTTATTTGTGATTCCTTCTGGCTTTCCTCCTGTTCTCATCTTATTTTGGTCACCCTCTTCTCTCTTTTCTGTCCTAAAATCCTACCCCTCCTCTTACATCTAAAAGAAAAGAAAAAAAGTGAAACCCTTGTAACAAAGATGTATGTTTGCATAATCAAGCAAAACAAATTCCCACATTGGTTAACTTGCATTCACAAAATTCCTGAAGCAGATCTCAAGCTCAAGTTCGGATGGATCCTACTAAGCTGTAATGGTGTCACTACTGGACCTAGCAAGGGACAGTGTTGAATCTGCCATAACCTAGCTAAATTCAGAACTTTGTCACCAAGAGGTTGAACATCAGGTGATGATTTGATTTTGGGGTTTTTTGGTCACAGCAACGCAAGGAAACCATTTAGTAGGACAGAGAAGGGTTATGATCTATTTCAGTGGAACAATGAAATCACAACCTTTTGAAACAGTGAAGAAAAATGAGTATATAAGAGAGGTACATTGAAATGTCAAGGGAGCTCAGAACAAAAGGGAATTATGTTCATCTTAGGGGAAATTAGGGAAGGTTTCTTAAAGAAGGTATTTTAGCTACTCTTAGAATGATAGATAGGATGTCAGCAAGGGGAGAAGGGACTGGTAGAAGGGAAGGGTGTTCTAGATGGGGGAAATGGTATGAGCAAAAGCATCAAAATGTTGGGAATATTCTGTGTAAAGCTGTTTTAATAGGAGTATAAGGAAGGTAAAGAGAAGGGAGGAATGAGGTGACGAAAGGTAAATTTAAGACAGATTGTGGAAGACCTTGATAGGATAAGGATTTTGGATTTATTTATTAGACAAATGGGAGCTATTACACATTTATGAGCCAAGGTATGACACAATCAGACTTGGCTTTTGTACAGTAAATCTGGCAATGGGGTAAAGTATAGAATAAAAGAAGAAGAAACAAGAGGGAGAGAGGTCAGTTAGGAGGCTAATGCAATAGTGACATTGGGAATAGAGATTAAAGGATAGATATGATATATTTTCAGATAGCATATTAAAGGCTGGGAAATTTATTAGATGTGAGAGATAAAAGAGGAGGAAGTTTTAAAGTTTGATGATAAGGGATTGTTGGCATCATTAACAAAAACAGGAAATTCTGGGGAAAAAAGTAGGGTTTGTGGAAAAGATAATGAGTTCAGTTTTGGAAATGATGAGTTTAAAATGTCAATAGGGCATCTGTATGTTTTATAACAGAAAGACAGAATCACAAAATTCAATTTGGAGGGGACTATTCCAAATGATACTTGAATCCCCTCTATAGTAAATTAATCAATTATCAATCAAAAAACATTTATGAATTATTTACTAAGTGTGGTAATGCCAAGAAAGGTTAAAAAAAGTTCCCATTCTCACATTCTAATGGAAACAATATGTAAATGACTATAAAATATAAGTAATCTCAGATAGCAGGTGCTAATGACTGAAGGAACTTTGAAAGATGGAATTTGAGTTGAGAGGTGAAGGAAGCCAGGGAAACGAAGAGGCAGAGATGAGGAGAGAGTGCATTCTAGGAATGAGGGACAGCCAGTGCAAAGATGTGGATGTGGGAATTGGAGAGCCATGTGGGAAGAACTACAAGGAGCCTATGGTAGCTAGAAAATAGAGTACATGGAGGGGAGCAAAGTGTAAGAAGAATGGAAAGGTAGGAAGGGGTCAAGTTATAAAAGGATTTAAATGGCTACTAGAACAATTTATATTTGGACCTGAGGGTAATAGGGAGCTCCTGCACTTTACTGAGTATTCTAGTAGCATGGTTAGACCTGAACTTGAGGGAAATCAGTTCAGCAGATGTATGGAGGATTGATTGGAGTGAAGAGAGCCTTGAGGCTGGGAAACCAATTAGAAGTATAGCGTAGAGTCAGGGCGCCTGGGTTCATATCCGATTTCAAACATTTCCTAGCTATGTGACCCTGGGCAAGTCACTTAACCCCTATTGCCTAGCCCTTATCACTCTTCTACCTTAGAACCAATGCACAGCATTGATTCTAAGACTGAAAGTAAGGGTTTTAAAAAAAGACTCTTGTCATTATCCAGATAAGAGGCGATAATGGCCTGAACTACAGTGGTGACTATGTGAATGGAAAGAGAGGAATGTATACAAGAGATGTTGTGAAGGTAGAAGGGTTGGAATTTGGCAATGGGTTATATCTAAGAGTAAGAGTGGAATGACACTGGCTTGTGAATCTGGGTGACAGGGAGAATGGTAGTATTTTTACCATTAATTAGAGAAATTTGGAAGAGGGAAGAGTTTGGGAGAAAGATAATGATTTCTGTAATGGGCATGCTGAGTTTGAGATGTTCACAAGACAGCTGATGATGTGAGGCTGAAGTTCAGCAGATTAGGAAAGAGTATGTAAATCTGGGAATCTTCTACATTGTTTTGTTTAATTGTTTTCAGTTGTGTCTGACTCTTCATGAGCCTATTTGGTATTTTCCTGGCAAAGACACTAGAGAAAGACGCTACAGATGAGGAAATTAAGACACACAGGATTAAGTGACTTGCCCAGGGTGACACAGCTAGCAAGTGAGTGTCTGAGGCTACATTTGAATTCAGGAAGATGAGTCTTCCTGACTCTAGATCTGGCACTCTACCCACTGCAACACTCAACTGACCCCTATCATCTTCACAGAGATGATAAATGAACCCATGGGAGCTGATGAGATCACCAAGTGAAACAGTACAGAGGGAGAAGAGAAGAATTCCCAAGACAAAGCCTTGGGGAACTCCTACCTTAAAGGACATTAAGGTAGTTGAGGCAGCTAGATGATGCAGTGGATAGAATAGTGGATTTGGAATCAGGAAGTCTTAAGTCCAAAGCCTGCCTCAGAACACTTGTTAGCTGTGTGACTCTGAGCAAGTCACTTAACCTCTCAGCTTCCTCATCTGTAAAATGAGGGTTATAACAGCATTTACTTCCCAGAGTGGTTGTGAAGATAAAAGGAGATAGCATTTGCAAAGTACTCTGTAAACTTTCAGGTACCATATAAATGTGAGTTATTATTGTGATATAAATGAAGTGATATAGATGAAGAACCAGCAAAGGAGATAGAGAAGTGGACAGACAGGTGGGAGGAGAGAGATCAGTGTCACAAAAATCAAGAGATGAAAGATTTTGCAGGAGAAGGGAGTGATCAAGTGTCAGATGCTGCAGAGAAGTTAAGACGGATAAGGATTGAGAAAATGCCATCATATTTGACAACTAAAAAATCATTATTACTTTCAGAGAGAGCAGTTTCAGTTGAATGATGAGGCTGGAAGCAAGACTGCAGAGAATTTAGAATCAAGTGAGAGGAGAAAAAGTAGAGGCAATTATTGTAGGTGACCTTGTTAAGGAGTTTGATCAAAAAGGGAGGAAAGGGATATGGTATGCTATCCAGAGAGATGTATCAAATGAGAATTTTTAAAGGATTAGGGAGACACTGGCCCAAAGCAGTTTGTAAGAAGCAGGAAAAGAGGCAGGAGAAAGGAAGAGAATAAGACTTGCAAAGACAATCAAGATGATGGCAGGGGGAATTTGTTATAAAAAATGCAAAGGGTTGGGATCAAGGGTACATGTAAAGGATTTTGGGTGAGGGGAGTTTCCTTGGCAGGGGGAAGGGCTATCTCTTCTCATTTGATTAGGGAGAAATGATTGCTTGATGGCAATTAAGGGTCCAGTTCAGATTAGATAACACAACCTGTAGTAGACCCAATCAGCATAGTTTTGTGATTTTCTCCAATTAGATTAAGAGCAAAGGAGAAAGATGGTTGGAATAATTCACAATTGGGGGTTAATAAGTCATGATTGACAAAAGGACAAGGGGGTAAGGGATCTGTGGATGGAAGATAGTGTCAAGTTGATTTTGATTCACTGAGGAGTTAAGATAGGGAAGGGGGAGTGGAGTTAGTGCCAGCATGGAACCCTGGGAAAGAAAGGAGGGGAGGAAGGGATGGAGGTCATGGTGAGACTGAAAACGTGTCAGGGTTAATAAGACTTAAGGAAAGGTGGAATAAAAAGAGAGTATGATTAGATATTGGAAATTTATAGTTTATGAAGATGGAAGTGGGACCCTTATGGCTAATGATAAGAATAAAGATATTATCATCCCCAAGGGAATGTGAAGGAAGAGGTCAAATAATTTGAATAGACTGAAAAACTGGGAAATTAGGTTATTTGAAGGAATATCTATTTGTCTGTTGAAGTCTCGTAACATCAAGACAGTAATGGTTTTTAGCCTTTGCTTAAAGACCTCTGTGAAGGGAGAGCCATTATCCAGGGAATAGAGGTCCCAGTGACTATTGAGGAGAGTACAATCTAGCTAAGCCTCATGAGAAAGCATTACTTAGGGAAGGAGGAGAAGACTTAGGGCTGGTATTGGTCTCTTCCTCCCCTCCCCCATAAACTGGAGTCTGTGAATTTTGAAGGTCTGAAAGATTTCCTATTTTTTCCATCATCCTGTTAATGGTATCCCTGGAAGGGGCAACTGGATGGCTCAGTGGATTGAGAGCCAGATCCAGAGATGGGAGGTCCTGGGTTCAAATCTGGCCTCAGGATCTTCCTAGCTATGTGACCCTGGGCAAGTCATTTAACCCCCATTGCCTAGCCCTTACCATTCTTCCACCTTAGAACCAATACACAGTATTGGTTCTAAGACAGAAGGTAAGTTAGGTTTTAAAAAAAATAACATCCCTGGAACAGTTGATGGCTGTGTCTGAATTGAGAGCCAAGGACAGACTGGATTTAGATTCACAGTTCTACATAGATCCCAGCAGAAAACCATGCCTAAAGTAACTTTCGGGGCACCCTGAAAAAGGACTGCCAACAACCAGAATGCCGGTTATCTCTTTGTCATATTTGCTCTTTAAACTTGAGCCCACTAACTCCTGAATTTTGTATAATCTTTTCAGACAATACATAACTGACTTTTATTTTTACATATATATCTATCTGTCTTAACAATTACATGTAATAACAAATTTCCCCACAGGTTTTCCTAAGTTATATGAATGAACTTATCTCCCTCCTTCCCTTTCCTTCCTCCTCCCAGTGCTGGCAGGCAATTCGATGTGCTTTATACATGTATTATCATGCAAAATATATTTCTATATTATTCATTCTTTTAAGTGAATAATCTTATAAAACCAAAACTTCAAAACATAAACCCAAATAACTAATGGAAAAATTGTATGCTTGGAAGACAAAAGACCTTTAGACACATTTTATGTCAACTTTTCTTAAGGTTGTCTAACTAAATTGATTCATAACTGATTATCTTGGAAGGAAGAACATTAGTGAGATGTATAAGCTGTAATACTTAAAAGACAACCGCCTCAGTCCCGCAAGCCTACCCCTATAGCTCCAAGGGGATGTTATAATCAAGTTCTAGGGAACCCAACTTATCAGAGTGAATGGGAGCTGGGATAAACACCTCAAAGAATGTGCTTCAAATGTTTTTCCTAAAATGTAGTACTCAAACTAAACACAATATTCCAGTTGTTAGGTGATCAATATAGAGTAAAATGATACCATTACTCCCCATGATTTGGGTGTCTTGCTTTTCTTCCCTACTGAAGGCTAGGATAGTATTACACTTTTTAGCTTCTAAGTCATATTGTTTTCTCATAATCTCCTTGGATCTTTTCGGTATGTCTCGTCTCCCCTATCTTATTTTCTTGTGAAACTGATTTTTTGAAACATGTAAAATTTTTCATTTCTTACAATTCAGTTTCATCTAATTAAATCTGACTCATCAAATTTTATAAGATTTCTACCTTTCTCTACTTCAGTCAGTGAACATTTATTAAGTGCTTGCTATTTTCAAGGCATTGAGCTAAGTTCTGGGGACACAAAAAAAAAAGGTATAAAATGGTTCTTGCCCTCAAGGAGCATATATTCCAATAAGGAACACAACAATTAAATAAATTAGAAAATATAAGAGTAACCCCACCCCGATGCTGTGTGCTATGTCTGAAGGAGGTGTAACTCCTAACCCTCAGAGACAATGCTGAGTTTGCTGTGAATCTGTGTAAGGCACTTTATCAAACCGGTGCCAGACTTTCTTGGGGAGAGACACATTAGGAGAGAACATTCCAGAGGAGGAGAGAGAGACTTTGGAATGAAGACTTGTATGGGAAGTTGACTCCACTGTGTCTTTGCTCTTGTTTGAAATTCTAGTGTCTGATACAATGGGCCTACTTTAAAAAAGAAAGTTTTATGTGGTTTGAGTTGAAATCTAATCTCACTTCCAGTTGAAGAATTCATAAATTCTTGCAGTATATTCTTGCTTTCTTTCTTTTTTTAAATCCTTACCTTTAGTCTTAGAATGGATACTAAGAATTGGTTCCAAGAAAGAAGAGTGATAAGGGCTAGGCTGGGATTGAGTGACTTGCCCAGTGTCTTGAGGCCAAATTTGAACCTAGGACCTCTCCTCTGTAGGATTGACTTTCTTCTTCTTTTTTTAAACCCTTAACTTCTGTGTATTGGCTCCTTGGTGGAAGAGTGGTAAGGGTGGGCAATGGGGGTCAAGTGACTTGCCCAGGGTCACACAGCTCAGACACAGGAAGTGTCTGAGGCCAGATTTGAACCTAGGACCTCCCGTCTCTAGGCCTGACTCTCAATCCACTGAGCTACCCAGCTGCCCCCTGTAGGATTGACTTTCTAAGCAATGAGCCACTTTGCTGACTTTTCTTGTATATTTTTTGATATATTCTAATCTGTTTAACTTCTCTGATTTCTGTTTTCTATTTACTTGCATAAATGGGTTACTTGTCATTTTATCTCTGGGGAATTGTGGAGTTGATGTCAGAGAGAGAAGAGATCAAAAGGGAGGTGGAGATAGACACACACATTGAGATCTGAAATGCAACCTTGTTACTCTCCAGAAGAAAAATGTGCTGCAGATGGAGACCCAGACAAATATCCTGGTGACAGACAGACTAGGGAATTAGAGATATGAAGAGCAGGGAGTTGTCATTACATGGTCACAAGAAGGAGAAGAAGGATCAGCATAGCAGGAAAACTTAACATGATGATGCAAGCCAGATCTAACTGTTTATTGGTCCTGTGAGTCATATAAGCAGGAAAGACCTTTGCTAAAGGAGGACCTGGCAGTGGGACAGCTACTCATTCTAAACCTTGAGCTCTTTTTCCTCTGGGGTCAGGTGAGGATACACCTAGGACTCTCTACTCAGGGAAAAGTGATGCTTGCCAGAGGGGAAGGTTGCTGGATGTTCTGACTTTTTCATGTATGTGTGTGTACATATGTATGTGTGTGTGCATGTACATGAAATCAAGGTAAAATAATAAGTCAGGGAAACTGTATCAATTCCTGCGGAAAGAAGAAGCCCAAAGAATTCTTGATGGCTATTTATGGGCTTTGGCATGAATCTTTTTAATTTTCTATAATATTAAATAAAATGCTCTCCTATATTTGAAGTTTTATTAACCTAAGCTAAGGGGCTAATGGTTCTTGAAGTAACATATGCCAATATGTAATGTTCTAGGGGAAAGTCTGGGTGGGGACTAAATATCAAAACATCAGGCAGGTAGATACCATGAATTTAGTCACATATCTGGAGGCAGAGATATACTTATTGAGAAACCTTCAAGTTTGATCTCAGTCCATGTGAATTCATAGATTTGTTAGTGAGTCAGGAAGATACAGATGGACATTGAGAAAGAAGGGGAGGAGATGTTAAAGATAGCTCTCAGGTTGTGATCCAGAGTAAGTACAAGAATGGTGGCTCCATTTATAGAGCTGGGGAAACTGGGAATAGAATTAGATTTAGGAGCAACAGAATTGAACTCAACATAGGATATATTAAGTTTGAAATGATGTCAATTATAAGTGGAGACAACATAGAATAACTGAAAGATCATTGGTTTTGTAGTCCTGGAATCATAGAATCATCAGAGATGAAAGGAACTACACATGGCACCTGAACAGGAATCTCCTTTATACTCAATAAGTGGTCTTAGACTCTGAAGATTTTAATCCTTGATGATCCATCATTGCCTGATATCTCCTTTTCCATTTTTGTTTAATTTTAATTTTTAGTAAATTATTCCTTATGTCAAGCCTACATTTCTCTCTTTGTTATCTTCCACTTATGATTTCTAAGTGGCCAAACTGCTCTGGGACCAAATAGAATATGTCTTTTTTTAACTCTTCCATGAGACAAGTTCCTCAATTACTTGAAGAAAGCTATTCCATTTTCTTATACCATCTCTTTTTCCAGACTAAACATCCTCAGATTCTTCATCTAATTCTTATATATCTTGATTTCAAGATTTTCTATCATTCTAGATGTCCTTCTCTGGAGTTGTTCTCTAACTTATCACTGTTCTTTCTAAAATGTGCCCTGACTTGAATTTTGCCACTCACTAGCTATGTAACTTGAGGTCAGTTATATTTACTCTCTGGAATTTAGTTTTCTCATCTGTAAAAAGGGAAGTTTAGAATTATTTCATGATCTCAAAATTCTTTGAAAAGGAAAAATTCTGTAATTTCCAAAAAAAGTTGAAAACACAAGATGAGATGAAATTAAGGACCATATAGGTGATTGTCGAAACCATAGGAGTGGAGAAATTTTTAGAAGGAGAGAATACAGACAAAAATGCAGAGGATAGATAACTGAGTCTTGGAGGGATGCCCTTTATTAGGGGGAAGAAAAGGGGCAGTCATAGAGATAGCTAGGAGGAAAATAAAAAAATAAGTTGAATGGAAGTCAAGGGAAGGTTTTACAATTGAGTAGAGTGGATTGAGGGTCAAACACAAAGAAGATAAAGAGATTCAGAACTGTCAACCATGCTGCTCTACTACTTGGAAATGATAGCACTAGAATGGGGAAATGAAGAGGTGAACAATTGTCCATTGACTGCAATTATTATAGATAAATAGAATGAATTGCTCAGGTCACAGCAATATTTTCTTCAGATTTAAAAAGGAAATGAATCTGATGTATAATTGCTTCAACACTTTGTGTAGACACTGCTTCAATCAGTAGGTATCAACACATCTCACCATCTTCCTATGGGATTTATCATCTTTTAGATGCACAGAAAGGACCAGTTTTCTAATATTATTGACTATAGAAACACATATTGGAAGACCATTGAACCCATATCTGAACAAGAATCATATTTTCATATTTGCATCATACTTGATGAGATTTTCTGGCCCTTGTTTGAAGATTTCCAGCAAGGAAACCTCCTGAGGCAATCCATTCTACTTTTGGACAATTATTACCATATTTTTCTTATACTTAGCCTAAATTAACCTCTTTGTATCTTCTATCCATTGTGCCTACGTATACCCTCTGAGGTCTAAACAGAGAAAGACTAATTCCAGGTTACATCCCTTCAACTATTTACTTTAAGACTGCTATCATACTCACCCTGAATAAAGAGCAATAGATTTGGATTCAAAGTTCCTGAGTTCAAATCCCATCTCTGCCACTTACTACTTGTGTGAAGTTGGGCAAGTGATATAATTGATCAAAACCTCAGTATTCTTATTTGTAAAAATGAATAGGGTTGGTAGACTGATTAGATGATCTCCAAGGCTCCTTCCCAGTACAAATATATGATTCTGTGATTCAGGTTAAATATTGGTAGGTCATTCAACTGAACATCATTGGAAATTTGAGTTCAATGCTCTTAGTATCCTGGCTGCTAAGCTCTAAAAACTACCTATTGTAGAAAATCTAATACTTCTGGATGATTTTTCAGCCAGAATTTTGCCTCCTCAAGAGAAGGATGGGATGATCTGAGAATACCTAACCATGAATCATTTTTCACAAAGCAGTATATTTTGTTAGGAAAGTTGGAAGAGGATTAAAAGGGTAAAGGGCATTTTACAGAGAATTTTGGCCCTGTGTAAAGTAGGAGGTGCTCCCACAGTGGTGTGATAGACTAAACACCATGTGGGGACACAGCCAGTATGGGGTAAGAGGTTGCCCAAACCAACCATCTAGAGGACTTTGGAACCAGGAAGAAAGTGCTGTACTGATACATGATACATTGGTACTTTGTACTAAAACATAAGCACTATGTTCTGGAAAGAAGGTTCTGGTATTCAAATTAGGAACAACCTTGGGCTAATCATCAGTGTTGCTGTGGTGGCCAGTTCCTGTGTAGAAGTCACTGCCTAAGGGCCTCTTGATCTTTTTGAGGACAGTCTTTTCTAACTCTCAGGTAGAACTCTCTGGTAATATGATTAATTTTTTTAAATAAGCACGCCAGGTCTCTTCAAGCTCTAAGAGTTAATAATTTTGACTAGTTCAATGGGTGTACATTGTTAAGATCCCAATCTCCCACTTCTTTGTGCATTTCCTTCTCCAGAGCGCACTGTTCTTTGTCAAGGTGTTGAGATGCCCATGTTAAAAGGGAAGCAAGGTCATTAGATCCTTTTACTTAGACATTTTCACCAGTAGAATATCACATTAGGAGGGTTCTTACTCCCTTTTGAATTATTTTTAGTATTGGATTTATACATGACACACCATTGAAATATAAAATGGGCTTCCAAAGACAGTGAATAACTTTTTATGCATAAAAAGTGTTGATAGAAAAAACTTATGCATTGTAAGATGCCTTGACCTCAAAAACTCAACACTACAGATATGTCAGGAGCACAGCACTGAAAGGTAGATAATATTAATAACCCAAACAATCACAATAAAATATTTAATAAGGAAGGAACAGCATGCTAAATATTTTATTTATTCTTAGATTTCCCAAAGTACTCTCAATGCCCAGGCCTTTGAACACACACATATATATCTAAGTACCCCAGTTCTATTTTTGTCATTGTGGGAATGTTTGTGGTTCACTAGTTAGAATGTTTTAAAATGAGTGCTCCTAGCAAAGCAATCTAATTGCCATTTCACAATGGATCAGCAATACCGTACATGACGAGGTAGCATGGCCAATCTAGACATTTTCAATATCAGCAGTCTCCGTGTCTCCCCTAGAGTGTCTCTAAAATTGGAATCAGGAGGTTTATCAGTCAGCTGGAAAGCAAAAGAACATTCTTAAGAGGTTCAGTGATTTCAGATAGTACATTTTCTGTAGTTGCATAGTGACACCATATTTCCCATGCAATGCTTATTGACAAAATGGGTGACCTTCATTGATGCTTACGCATCTTCTTTATCTTCCTGTGAGTCATTAGTAATTGCTTGGCAGTTAGCTGCTGTGGCTAGCCTAGCTCTGAATGTGTCATTTTCATTCATTTGGAAACTAAGGAGGTGTGCTTTGCCCCAAGTATTGAATGTCAACAAAGTAAAGCTATTTTGGACCAAAATGAGGAGACATTTCCAGTTAGTGCAAAATGCAACAACCTCTCCAAACTTGGGCTTAAGCCACTTGTAGAATATTAAAGTGGCTTTATGGATGGACTTGTATGCAGGATAACTAGGGCCAGCAGGGAGCTATGGAAGGCAAAGAGTAATGATATGATTTCATTTCTGTAGCTGGGAACACTGACATTGCCACTTGGAGGAAACAGAGGCTAGCAAATGTCTATGTGAAATGATGAAAATGTTCTTCAGAGATGAGATGGCATTGAATGGGCTGCTTTTTTAATGGATGACTCTTGCTTGTAGGGCCATATAAGTAAAAAAATCACATTTAAATGGAGAGGATAGTACTGTGGTCCAAACTGGAGGAAAAGCATAGCTATCCTGGGACTCTAAAAAAGTTGGCTAATGAAGAGCCCCAAAGAGACTAACAGTGTTGCTCTACCGTTCTGAAGTTCTAGAATGTTGAACTGCATCCAACAGCCAGTTTGTTGCCTAATAATGACTTCTGGTAACTAGACCCATAACTAGATTGGGGCCATGGACCACTGGAGTTTTGCTTAAGGACGCTAAAATTTTGAGTGTGTTATTTACTTCTGTAGCATAAAGCAACTGAGCTTTGTTTGTACCTCAATGACAAAAAAATGACCACATAATTAATTAAAATAGGAAGCTTCCAGATATAGTTCACTTCCTCCCCCACTGTGGCCACACCCCAGTTAATTTCCTGTATAGACATCCACTGCCATCCCACTACTAACAGCAGTGGTTTTCCTGTGTCCCCTCTTCCTTTATTCTTTTCAAATGAATTGTTTTCTAAAGTCAAAATTGCCATGTAAAGCTCTGATGGTAATTGTCCCTGTCTTCCTCATTCAAAGTGCCTACATTCCTTTTTTAAGTATTCAATATAAGTGCTTATTAGAGGGACTGAGTCTGTAATAATTGGGAGAAGGAACAAGGAAAAGAAAAATAGAAAAATAATTCTAGGGATATAATTTGGAGTCAGAGGGACCGGGGTTTGAGTCTCCAAACTCTTATCTGTTTAGGTTAGGAAAGTTACTTAATTTCCTGGGCTTTTAGTTTCTTTATCTGTAAAATGATAGCATTAGATTAGATGCCTTCTGAGATTACTTATAGCTTTAAATCTATAATTGTATGTTATGGCTTCATCTTCCTGATTTACCATTACATCATATGGTAATAACAGGGAAAGCCTCAGCCAACGCCCTCCCCTTTTTAATGGCTTAAACTTTTCAATGAACAAGTATTTTCTCTCCTTCCTAGATATATCCCCACTCCATTAAAAGATAAAATAAAATAAAAGTCCCATTACAAACTTACATAATCAAGCAAAACAAATTTTCCCAGTGGCCACAACCAAACAAAAATGTGTCTCAATCTTCACTTTGAGTCTGTGTATCATCATGAGTCCTCTGAAATTGTGGTGGGTAATTGTGTTGATCAGAGTTCTAAAGTCTTTCAAAGTTGTTTACCTTTATAATGTCAGAATTACATGATTTTCTCTTGGTTCTACTCATTTCACTCTTTGTCATTTCATAGGAGTTTTGTCATATTTTTCTTAAACCACCCCCTTCATTATTTCTTCTAGCATAATAGTATTCCATTAGTCCCTACTATAATTTGTTCAGTCATTCCCCAATTGATGGGCTTCCTCTCAGAGAGCTGCTATAAATATTTTTCCTCTTTTTTTGATCACTTTTGTATTGATATGGCTGGATCAAAAGGAATGAACAATTTAATAATGTTTTGATCAGTTCCAAATCACTTTCCAGAATGGTTAGATCAATCCGCAGCTCTACCTGTCAAATCTAATTAATGGTTCTAAGGCAGAGGAATGGCAAGGTCTAGGCAACTGGGATTAAGGGACTTGCCCAGGATCACACAGCTAGGAAGTATCCGAGGCCAAATTTGAATTCAGGTCCCCTCAACTCCAGGCCTGGCTTCCTATTCACTGAATCATCTGACTGTTCTTCCACCAACACTGCTTTAAAGAATTTGTTTTCCCATATCCTCTCCAGCATTTGTCATTTTCCTTTTAAAATTTTTTTTACCAACTTTGCCATTTGATGGGATAAAATGGATTTCACAGATGTTGTAATTGATAAATGGTGGAAGTATATGAAGAGGCACTTTTCAGAGGAAGAAATCCAAATTATTAATAGCTGTATTAAAAAATGCCCTACAGCTAGGTTGCTCAGTGGATAGAGAACCAGGCCTAGAAATGGGAGCTCTGGGGTTCAGAAGTGGCCTCAGACACTTCTTAGCATGTGACTCTGGGTAAATCACTTAATCTCTATTGTCTAGCTTTACCTCTTTTCTCCTTTGAAACTTAGACTTAACACTGATTCTAAGTCAGAGAGTAAGGGTTTAAAAAATACCCTAAATCACAAATAATTATAGAAATTAAAACAAAACCCTAGTTATGTGTTAATTTGTTACTTTTGCTCTTAAAAACCTGGTTTGACCAGGGCATTGTATGATATGATTAGCAATACTACTTGCTAGCTCAGTCAAGAAAGTAGTCCAGCTCAGCTGTGAAGGGCAGGAAGGCAATAGCTTTAGCCAGTAACTGTAGGGAATGAACTAACCTCTCTCTCACACTGGAGCTGCTTACTGGCATTTAATAGCAAAGAGAAATAGGGCTTCCATTGCTGGTATTCTGAAACTGTTCCATATCCTACATTTCATGCATATTAAAAACTTAAAGCTTGCTATCCATCTCCCTTTCCCATGGGTTGGAAGATTAAGTTCAGTTTCATGGGGCCAGATATGTGAATCTAAGCTAGATTAGCAGGGCAGATCATCATTGCTCACATTCTCTTTTAAACTTTCTTGATGTTAGGCCTAGGATGCCTGCAAATGTGGCTGCCTTGTGTGCACTAAAAGCCACCACCATTATTAGTATCTCCTTAAGGAAGGCAATTCTATATATGGGCTTGGTCCTGAGGACATTAGGCATTCAGTAAAAAAGTAAGGAGTGAGAAGAAAAGATATTAGGGAGGAAAAAAACTGATAGGGAAGGTTTTAAAGAAGGGGAAAAACCATGACAATATTTATGGAGTCAGCCCCTGTATTGCACTTAGCATCACTTTCCATCTTGGAAATAATTTATAGTTGCTTGTATTTATATAGTGATTTATACTCTTGAAAGTACTTTCATGTACATTCTCATTTCTCTATTTCTCCACTTTGTAAACTCACATTGCTCACACTTAAAAGGTGGGTTCTTAATGTATGTTCAAAGCATAAAGCTCCTGAAACACATAAAATTGGTGGGCAGGCACTTCAACCATGTTATAGGTGACCACCATGCAAAAGTGATTTCCTTTGCAGGTTATTACTATGTGGCACATTTCACATACTGATTATGACCTGTAGGAATATCCCAGCAGAGCCCATTGTTTTACAGCAATATTCATTATACTCTGTATGTTGGAGTGTAGCATATTTCCAGTTATTGCAGAAGCTTCCCAATGGTTTTCAAGGGTATTTCTGACTATTGTAGAGTAGGGAACAGGGAAACATTCACTTGCTCCAACAATGACAAATTAGGGACCAATTTCTTTTTGAAGTTTCTGCCATGAAGATGTTTAGGAATGAAGGGCCACTGATTTTTAGTTATATATATTCTTCTACTTAATTAAAGCTTAAATGTAAGCACATCAGTCACTCTGTCAGTCAATCAACAAGGTATTCATTAAGTGCCTTCTAATATATCAGGCTTGGTGCTTAGATCTGCGGATACAAAGAAAGGCAAAAGACAGTCAAGTTCCTGTTTTTCAATGGAGAATATAATTTGTAAACAACTTTTTTTGAGCAAGATACAGATGGAATATGTCAGAGATGTTCTTATAGGTGTGAAGGGTTAAATTTTTGGTAGGAGTTTGAACAAAAGTCAGGAGAGCAGTTTGATAAAACACAAAACACTTAGTTTATTTTGAGGAAAGTTTAGATAGGAAGTAGAAAGGAGGAAAGTGAGAGAACTCTTATACCTACACCTAAGATTCCAGTCCTAATTAAAATTTCTAAAAAACCTTAAATCTATCTGCCTTCAAGGACAGTGTCTTCTGCCAGGCCTGGCCTGGCCTACTCTCCTACTCTGACTATCTAAGAATTTACCCGCTTTCTAACTACCTACCTAAGCTGATCAATAATCAATAAGGCTTTTAAGGCCTTAAATCCATTTACTCTATCCAAAACTGTCAGTTAGTCAAAAACTGCCAGTCTCAGAGAGGGAGCCAGAAATTGCTGCTCCTTTCCCCAGGAGACCCAGAGACAAAAAGCCCCTTTCCAAATGCCTGCAACTCACCTCCCAACTCTCAGCCACACCCTCCTAACTGGCACTAACTGACAACCTGCACAGCAGGGGAGGGGGGGGGGGGCTCTTCCTCAGAAATCTTTTTGCTCCCTTGCCTCTTAAAGAGAAAAAGAGAGAGATTAAGAAAAACTCTCTTAACATAGGGAAGGTACTATGAATAAGGATGAAGGCTTGCATAGAAAGGAAATCTTTACCTGAGTCTTGAAAGGAAGCTGGGGAAGCCAGAAAGCAGAGATGAGGAGGGAGAGTTTCAAGCATGGAGGACAGCCAGTGAAAATGCAGGGAGCCAAGAGATGGAATGTGGAGTCTATTTGACTTTTTACCCAGTCACCAGCCAGTGGTTAATACATGTAAGATGGCTTTATTCCCAGGTTTAGATATTATAAATTGATTGTCAGGTGTAAAGTCTTGCCAGTTGAGTAGTCCTTTGAACAATAATTCTAAAAATCCTTGCGTTGAATTGTCTAAGCCAAAAGACCTGATCCCATTGTCATCTTTCACCCCTGAGTTGCAGGGATTTAGGGGTTAATAGGAACCTGCAGAGGCAAGCCCTCAGAAGAGGGGAGCAGTTGACTGATGGCTCTTGGAACAAGGTAAGAGTTGAGTTGCCACAGAGGGACAGGATGTTTCCATTAGTTAATACCTAGACTGTTGGTGCTGAAAGTTATAACAGAAGCACAGGTTGAGAACATCATGCTAAGGGAGTAACCAGGATGACAAAGCTAGTTCAGAGATGCCAGGAGAGTCGAGTCAAGGGCAAGTAAAGCCTGAAGGGATTGCTGTTGACTCTGCACAGCTTCCTTCTACTGGTAAGCTGAGATATGTTAATGATGTTCTTTTTAGTTTCTGAAAGGAATGCTTGGGCTTACTTACTGGGAAGCAGGAGCATGACAATTCTAACTACTATTCAAATGAGCAGACCAAGAGAGAGACCAAAAGATTATTAGTTTCTGTTTCCTTTTAGAAAGTATTTGCAACATTTCCTTTTGTTTTAAGTGAAGCCATGATAAAAAGTGTTATAGGAACTTAGGATATCAGACTGGAAGGGATCTTATATATCACAGCATTCTAAATGTAGAGCTAAAAGGGAATCAGAGGTCATCTAATCCAAACTCCCAAATTTTTTACATAAAAGGAAATTGAGGTAGAGGTTAAGTGATTCATTTAAATTCATACCAGAAATACAAGACGGATCTGGGATTTGAACCCATGTCTTTTGAATCCAAGTCTAGTACTCTTTTTATTAGATAACCCTGCATCTGGTACAACATTCATTTTGCAGATGAGAAAAATGTCACTTCCACAAAATGAAGTGATTTGCCCAAAACCACATAAATAGTAAATACTAGAGGGTAACAAAATCACAAAGAACTAAACATAAAATAGAATAGAAGAGATTACCTAGTTCTAGTAACATCAACATGTTCTACAGCATTTCTGAAAAGTAGATGGTCAGCGTCTATTTGCATATGTTCAGTGATGAGTAGGTGATTCACTACCTCATAAAGCAGCCCATTATTTTGGGGGGCAGTTGAGAAAACAGTTGTACAGCTTTAGGAGGGA
Source organism: Gracilinanus agilis (assembly GCF_016433145.1). Classification (NCBI taxonomy): domain Eukaryota; kingdom Metazoa; phylum Chordata; class Mammalia; order Didelphimorphia; family Didelphidae; genus Gracilinanus; species Gracilinanus agilis. The sequence goes on along the minus strand of NC_058132.1, from coordinate 191,265,343 downwards.
CCACTTACAAACTCAATAATTTATTCATTCTATTTATTTAATCTTTCTCCCCTCTCAGAGTCATCACCCTATGCATCACTGTTGCACAGTTTATTCCCAATCCACTACATCCACTTAGCTACCAGATATAATGTTGACAGAGTTGGGCAGTGGTGGCAACTTGTGATCACTCATACCTGTAATCAATCATATTCTTTCTTCTACTCTCTGACTCAGCATCATTTGGGAAAACTTTTAGAATAGCCAAGTCTGATCTTAAGGCAAAAAGTACCCCATTCTCCCAAAGTCCTTAGAAATATAGGGAGTGTTTAATCTATGGGCTAGATGCAGATGGGCTGAATAGTAAGTCTGTTTAGCCCTCAGCATGAACTGTGGTGATCCATGTACTTGGGAATGAGATTTCCTGGTTGGCTCCGGGGTTTAAAGATGATATAGTGCAGAGACACAAAAAGTTTGCAGCCCTTATTGGGGAATTTACCAGGAGATGCATAGTAGATAAAGTGCTAGACTTGAATCAGGAAAATCCAAGTTTAAGTCCTTCCTCAAACACTTACTACTTATGTGACCCTGAGCAAATCATTTAACTTCTCATAATTTTATCAACTGTAAAATGGGGATAGCACCTATTTCACATAATTGTTGTGATGATCAAATGGGTTCTGGTTTGTGAATTTTTCTACTTATTTATTCATGGTCTCATGTCCAACACACCAGTTTCTACTTGTCTTCATGTCATTATTCCCCCCACCATTTTCAACTAGTCATTGTCATCTCCTATTAGGGCAGAAACTGGATTGTTTGCTTTTATTTGCATCCTCAGTCCCTTATACAGTCTTTGGCACATATTAAGTATCAAAAAAATGCTAGATAGTTTAGTGGATAGAGCACTGGGCTGGAAATCAAGAAGACTCAGCTTCAGGAATTCAAATTTGGCTTCAGACAATTACTAGATATATGATCTTGAGCAAGTCACTTAACCCTGTTTACTTTAGTTCCTCATCTATAAAACGAGCTGAAGAAGGAAATGCCAAACCATTCCAATATCTTTGCCAAGAAAAAACCTCAAATGGGGTCAGGAAGAGTCAGACATGACAGAAACGATTCAACAACAACAACAATAAATGCTTATTCATTCATTCATTCATCACACACACACACACATTGAAGAAGGAACTGAAATACCACAATGAGAAAAAAAGCAAAGCAAAGACACTTTAAATTTTGAAGGGGAAAATCTAGAAACTACAGGGAAATTCATTAGATCAAATGGCTTAAAAAGTGTGGTTTCTAATTTCACGAATAGAGCCCTGGACTCGAAGTGGGGAATCAAATCAAATACAATCAAATCCAGCCTCAGACATTTACTAGTTGTGTGACCCTGGACTAGTCACTCAACCTCTGCCTCAGTTCTTCATCTGCAAATTAGGGACATACTGGAGAAGGAAATAGTAAACCACTCCAGAATTTTTGCCAAGAAAACCTCATAGACAAAGTCCTTAGGCTCATATAGAGTAGAACAAGTCCAAATGGCAATCATTATTAAAGAAGAGAAAATGGGAAAGAAAAGGTCATGAATAAGACAGAAGGTCTTTAGAGGAGATAGTTTTTAATATCCTTCAGAAGTTAAAAAAACGGCAGCCAGAAGAGAAGTCTTTTGTTGGGGACCAACCTTTGGGGCAGAGGTGTGAATGGTTTCATCACAGTCTTCTTTATTGGATGGAGAATGCTAGATTGGTTATACCCTAACTCTAGCACTGGACACAAACACTTTATACCTTTTAAAGGTTAATATAACACTAAAGAATCAATCATTTAATCAGTGTGGGGAACAAATAATAATAGTAGTCAGCATTTCTATGGTACTTTAATGTTTACAAAGCATTTTACATTTTATTTTCACAACCACTTCGAGAAGTAGGGCTTATTATTATTCCTATTTTACAGATGAGGAAATTGGTGCAAACAGAGGTTAAATGATTTGCCAAGGGTGACTCAGCTAGTAAGTGTCTGAGGCTGTATTTGAGCTCAGTTACCAAAATAGGTCCTCCCCCTATTTTGTGGCTTAGCCCTAGGGAGGTGTTTGAGATATATAGACATCGTTTACCACCTAAGTGTGGTGTCAGAAACAGAATTTGAACCCACATCTTTCCAACTGAACTCCAACATTATGTTCATCATGTCATCCTACTTCTGATGGATGAATGAAAAATAACTTATCAAGTGCTTACTTATGTGCCAGGCTCTGAGGATACAAATACAAGTGAGTGTCCTCAAGGAGCTTACGTCCTAAAAGGAAGAGACAATATATAGAAGGAAGCTGTGGCCAGGGAGAGTGTTCTGGTTTAAAAGTCACAGAGATAATAAATGGATCTATTAGAGAACCGACTGACACACTCTTTGAAAGAGTGATGGCAGTATGGATTCAGAGCAGGAGATGGAGGTGGGAGGGTTGGGGTATAGCATGGGTGACAACATGAGGATGGCCAGAAGATGGCTGGGATGGAATGGGATGCATGGCTGGAGCTGACTAGTCCTAGTGAGTAATATGACACTCAAAATGCCTATGCAAGAATGGGTTTCAGAGCCAAGAGGATTAAAGCCTAAAGAGCAAGGTCTCTGCAGGTCAGGTAGCCTTGAAGGTTCAGCAGCAGGCAAGGCAGATGGCAAGAAGATATGCCCTTTATATCTTAATGTAATATACTGCATTTTTGCTTTCTTTAAGACCTCATTCAAATCTTAATAATATAATCTGGTCCAGGTTTTCCCAGGGGCTCTGGAGACCCAAAATTCTGTTTGCTCTTGGGAAGCATGATTGCAAAAGGTCGTTTTATCAATTTGACTTCTTTCTTGTACCTGCAGTTAATCTAAGCAGAATAATCTTTAGTTTAGGTCTATGTTTACCCAAATATAACAGTATGCTCAGCTATACAGGTACTCCAAGTAAATAATGGGGTTGTGGTGCATTTGGAATAGAAACGGCTTTATTTCTCCCATTACAGAAAATTCTTATAAGATGCAAAGGACTAATAGAATCTCATGAATAAATATAAAATATTCAGCCCATTAGACTCCCACCAAAAGTAAAGAGCTTTTGTGAGCAACTAAGAATTCACCATTAACTTCAGACCTGCACTGTTTGGGTGACTGATGGAAAAGCATGACAAATTAGGAAAGTCTAGATCCCTTACTTCCCCACTTCCCCTCTCATCTTTCCTTCTCACCCTCTACAAATGAAGTCATAGCTTTAGTCCATCAGTTGCAGTGCAATCTATTGACAATCCTCTTTCTTAGCAGGCCACTTTCTTCTCCTAGGTTCATGCTCCCGAGGAATGAACTAATGATGAAAAAGTATTTATCAAGTGCCTACTAAATGGACAGCCTTGTGGTTTGGGATGACAATAGAAAAATAAGGTAGTGTCTGCTTTCAAGGAGCTTACAATCCAATTGAGGAGACAGTCTATAGAGAAATTTTTTTCCCTTTATGGGTTCTGGCACCAAAACCTTTTTTACTCAGAAATTTTAGAACTTGGAAATACTTGAATTTGGGATTACCCATCAAGTAACCTTCAAGTCTGAGAAAATCCATTTTCAGGAACTCCCATTTCTGATTCATTTTCAGAAAAAGGTAACAGAAAGGAGGATAAAGCACTGAACAGTAACTTCTCAGGCTTCAACATGTGTTTTTCAGGAAACTGTCATTTTCTGCTTTAGTCAGATGGGCTGAGATGCAAGAAATCCTCTCCCCTTCTTTGTAGACCTCCAAGTAGAGTCTTGAGGGAGAGAAAGGTGATGAAAAAGGAATGAGCTTTTTGAGTTTTCTTGACTATGGAGAAAGAATGATTTCCAAGAATCCATCTTCCTTTCCCACCCCACACTCCCTTATGCTCTGTAGTCAGTTATCTTGGAGGAAACTCAAGTAACTGGGAACCAGTTGGGAACCAATCAGATGAATGAATACCTTGTGTCATCTCTGCAAGAGTTTACCTTTATGAGAGCTCCATTCAAGGTCCATACCATGAAATTTCATCAAGACAATTTCAGAGTCTTTTATTTTATTTTTTTTAAACCCTTATCTTCTGGTACTAAATATTGGCTTAAGACAGAAGATTGGTAAGGGCTAGGTAATTGGGATTAAGTGATTTGCCCAGGGTCACACAGCTAGGAAGTGTCTGAAGTCAGATTTGAATTTAGGACCTCCCATTTCCAGGCCTGGCTTTCTATTCACTGAGCCACCTAGCTGCCCTGCCAGGGACTTATCAAATTGATTAGGTACTTCCCTGGTGAATCCTCTTTATAGTAAAATACAGGGTATTGACTTAAATTTCCCTCACTGCTTCCTACAAACTTGCCAAATTAAGGCACTCCGTTTGCACACATTGTTACTATCAGCTGGTCATACATATGTTGTACATAAGAAAAAAATATGTCTGTTTCCTTTTTTTTCCTGGATACAGTTCTATAGACAGAAATGCAATTCAAGGCTATGCTTTTGGGATATGTTAATGAGCATCAAAGACCACTGCAGATGGTGACTGCAGCCATGAAATTAAAAGACACTCACTCCTTGGGAGGAAAGCAATGGCAAATCGGAACAGCATACTAAAAAGCAGAGACATCACCTTGTCTACAAAGGTCTGCAGAGCTATGGCTTTTCCAGTGGCAATATATGCCTACAAGAGTTGGACTATAAAGAAAACTAAGGGCTTCAGAACTGACACTTTTGAACTGTTGTACAGGAGAAGACTTGAACAGCAAGATCAACTAGTCAGCACTTAAAGAAATTAATTCAGACTATTCACTGGAAAGAAAAATACTGAAGCTAAAGCTTAAATACTTTGACCACATAATGAGAAGACAAGACTCCCCAGAAAAGATTAAAGACAAAAGAAGGGGATGGCAGAGGATGAGATGGATAAATAGTATCATTGAAACAATGAACATAAACTTGGACAGACTTTGAAAGAGAGTGGAGGATAGAAGGGCCTGGATTGCTACAGTTCACAGAGTTGCAAAAAGTCAGGTATGACACCAACAATGGACATCAGGAAATAAGGGGGTTAGGACTAACTAGATCAGAAGATGGCTTTGTTTGCTTTTAAAAAACTTCAGTGCTCAGCAGTGACTCACCTGCTTCCTGAAGCCACACTGTACTCAGTGCCCTCTTAAGTCAATTTGAATAATTTTTTCACAAGAATCATAAAACTGAAGAACTCAGAGACCATAGAAGTTATTTGATCCAATTACTTCATTTTACAGATGTAGAAACTGAGGTCCAGGGAGATGACAAGATTTGATTGCATGGGTGGCAGAGTGCAGCTAATTAGGCCATCACCTATCCACCTGACCTTCATCTTGTCACTGGACTTTGATAACTGTGGAAGAGGGCATGAGGCTGACAATTTTGTGCACTTTTCTTGTGTGACATTTTCTGCCTCACTAAAATCCAATTCATACTTAAATCAAGGTCTTCTTCAGGAGGAAGGATGAACAAAAAAGTCTTATACCCGTTCTTAGAGAATGCTGTATGTTCTAAAACTTCCTTTTTCTTCCTATTTTCTCTCTCTCTCTCTCTCTCTCTCTCTCTCTCTCTCTCTCTCTCCCACCCCCTTTACTTAGTGTATTGATCTTAGATGGGTATTGATGCTGTGGGAAAAAGATCTGATTAAATTTATCTGCAGAAAGACATGATGATAAATCCTGATATACCTCCTAGGGATATTCGCATTATAAAATGATGCTTCTTAACTAGAAGGAAAAACCCTCTAACATTAGAATTTCAGGAAGTGTGATAGGCTGGTAGGGAAACATTTTAGGATTCATCTTCTTGTACCCTTCCAATTATAACATAAAGGCAATTGCCTATTCTACCTTTGCTTTTGCCTGGACCTGATCGTTTTCATTCACATCACCGCTATTTAAAAAGCATTTGTCTACAAGCTGCTATTCAAAGAACGTTGAACAGACATGTCCTCTACTCTCAAGCAGCATTCAACCTAATAGGAACAGCAATGACTTGAAGAAATAAGAACATAGAAAAAAGGCAGTGAATGATGATAGAATAATGAAGCAACATTTTCATGGATTCACAGTATTTTAAAGTGGAAAGGAATTTTAGAGGTCACTTAGTCCATCCTCTGGTCTAATATATATTGTATTCTTACTTTCTATACTGTCCCTAAGTGGTCAGTCAGCCAGCTTTGTTTTATTAATGCTGGTGACAGAATGGCATAGTGGAAAGAGTCCTGGATTTAGAGTCAGAGGACTTGGGTTGAAATCTCTCCACTGCTACTTGTTATCTGTGTAACCAAGGATAGCTCATTTAATCTCTGAGCTTCAATTCTTCATTTATAAAATTAAGAGTTTGACTAAATGGCCTTGTCTCTAAAGTCCTTTTTGGCCCCAAAATCTCACAAAACAGCATATTGTATTTGTGGGCAATTTTAATCATTAGAGAGTCTTTTACTGAATAGAAATCTGCCCCTCTATCTTTCTCTGTTTTTTTTTTGGAAGCACAATCAGAATCCTTTGCACAAAAAGTCCCATCCAACTGCCTACCCTCATCAAGGCTATGACTCATGGGGATAGCACACTTAATGAGCAGATATAACCTCATCGAGTTGACCAGGCTTTTCTTTTAAAAATTTCCACAAAAGAAAATGACAATTCATTCTTCCTAAACTCATTCTTTACACTCTGTGCCAGACAGTTAATATATCTTTTCCTCTTTTTGTAGTCCATCACCCCCTGCTCTGGTTTCCATTTTTTCTTCATAATCCAGACTTTAGTGCTAATCAGTTCAAATTTATACTGGCCTCATCTCATCCCTTTAATACCTTGCTCCCTTTTGCCTTTCAAAATATCCCCTTCTCCACCCTACCTGATCAGGCCCCCTCTTACCTGGTGATATCAATCTATTAGGTCACCCTTTGATTGGGAGCTGAGCTATCCACTTCTCCTCAAATTCCTTTCACACTTAGTGGCTTCGTGGACAAACATATACCCACTTCCACTGTGGGTTAGAATGACCTGATGCAGCTCCCCTGATCTAGACTTAATCTCTTTCCCCACTCCACCCCCAGAGTTACTGCACCTTCTGACTGGCACTAGAAGCCAAGACACTGGAAGCCAAGTCTATCAAGGCCAAATGCATCAGCTACCCCTTCCCAGAGCCTTCCCTCTGCCACAAAGGACAGCACCCGGGCACGGGGAACCCTAACACTTCCCCCCTCCCTGAGACTCTGGGGAGGTAGAGTGGGTGCTGAGGAATCTCATGGAGGTTTGCTCCTTGGCTGATGCCTTATCTAGAAAGATCTCAGGACCTAGCTGGCTGCCCACCCTGTCTCTGGGTCCCAGGACCTGGCCTAAGTCCTTGGACTTCTCCTCCCTGGAACTTGGCTAATCTCCTGAATATCAATAACTTGTATATCATCTACTGATACCTCTGACTTGTTATTTATTTCATTATTCCTTACCTTGAAACTACTTTGGATTTACTGCATATATATTTTATATTTACATAGGTGGGCTTCTTCACCTGTTGAATCACCTTTCTGGGTCTTATTTTTTCCTCACTTTGTAAAAAAAGGTCTTGGACTAGGAAGACAATCTAGAAGGCAATGAATTACAGTAGAACAGTGGTTATTAACCTGGCATTCATGGATCTCCAAGGCATCTAAGGAAAGATTTCTGAGTACTCATGAGCTTGGACAGGAAAAAAAATTACAAGTGAATTCTAACAGGCATTTAAAGAACAATTAATTCCTCTGCTATAAAACTGTTAAAAAAAAAGTTAAAGGAGTCTTTCTATGACACAAATATTTTCTTGTACCTAAACCCAGGAGTGCCAAACAGAGAATGAAAACTATAGGTCAATTTCTCTAATGAGCATTGTTGCAAAAAATTTTAATAATATATTGACAATCAGGAGTATATATTTGAAAGGTCTGATGCTAAAAAGAGGTAGTTATAGATCAAGAATGCAGTCCTGGTTCAATATTAGGAAAATTATGAGCATAATTGACCAGATTAATAATCAAAGCAACAAAAATCAAATGGCAATTACAATACAGAAAAACTTTTTGACAAAATTCAATACCTAGTCCTGTTAAAAACACTAGAAAACATAGAAATAAATGGAGCTTTCTTTAAAATTAGTGGTATTTATCTTAAAGCAGGAGAGAGCATTATATGTAATAGGGACAAGCTAGAGACCTTTCCAGAATGATAATGATTAAAGGAAGGATATTCATTATCATCATTAGTATTAAATATTTCTTTAAGTATTATTTGGTATTTATTTAGTATTACATAGCAAAGATATAATTACATTATCTAAAAAACAGGTGGGGTGTCACTGTGAAGCCCAAAGGCCAAAGGACTTATTCACCTAGTTGTTTAGATTAGGAAGTTGAAACAATAAGTGACCCCAAATTCAGAATAGTAAATAGTAAAATTTAAAACATTAAAGTCTTTCATTTTATAACCCATTATAGTAACTCAGACATGTATGAGTATTGGGAAAACCTGTAGGAATTCTCAGATTACATTCCCTTTAAACAGTACATGACATTTCCCTCAAATGGTAGATTAATGATTTAATGACAATTTAGACAATCATACCTGAAATCAAAAACTCAGAACAGTATTAAAATATAGTCCCAAGGATATGTATCTCAAATAGTAAGCTTTACTAATCACAGTTTAGGGATAGATACAATTATTATTGTTTTTCTCATGTAATTGCAAGAGTTAGTTAGCAATAAGCACACACAAAGCATTATGTTTTTCATTCTTTAAAGTTTAAATCTGTTCTGTAGCAGCAATCAAACATTAGAAATGTTGGAAATAATTACATTCTGAATTACAAATCCAAGATAGTTCACTTGAAACATAGAACACTGGTTGCTCTAAGTTCCCATGCTGACGGATATCTATATCTTAAGGAACTGCTTTAGACACAAATAAAATCTTTAATTGTGGGGTCTATTAAGACTAAGCTGACTTAAAGTTATAACTTTGATATATAATCCAGGCACAATTTAATAATTTTTACAAGCAATGGTCTTACAATTAATCAGATAAAACTCCCTCCTTATAAATCAGTAGGTAAGCCCTCATTTCAGCTGGGAGAGGTCCTACTTTCTCATTAGACTATTTCAGTATTTTAGAACTTCCCAACATTTTTTGTCAATTTGTCTCAAAGAGCTGATAAGATTTTTATAATCCCTTTAAGGCTAAAAATCTAGGGGTCTGAGAATCTTCAAAGAACTTTACAAAAGAACTTTCGTACTTTTCCTACACACTAAGTAATAATCATTATCTATTTTAAAGTTAAGTATGCCCAATTAAAATAAATGCTTAATATTTTAAACATTATGACTTTGCTTTCTAATAGCTCAATTTATAATGTAACAGCAACTACACTAAAAAATAGATGTTAATTTTATAAGGAAACAATTACATTGCCTTCTAAGCATTGTTTTTTTTTTTTTTGACCCTTGTACTTCGGTGTATTGTCTCATAGGTGGAAGAGTGGTAAGGGTGGGCAATGGGGGGTCAAGTGACCTGCCCAGGGTCACACAGCTAGGAAGTGGCTGAGACCGGGTTTGAACCTAGGACCTCCTGTCTCTAGGCCTGACTCTCACTCCACTGAGCTACCCAGCTGCCCCTAAGCATTGTTTTTAAACTCAGAATTTCTTATACAATGATTTCTCCAAAATCACAATCAAGAAAAATTAGAAGGCTAACAATAACATAAATAACATTATAGATTTTTGAAGCATAAGATAAAATTTATTGTCCATTAAATAATATCAATTAATTTGAATGCATGTCTAAATAATCTTATATAGAATATTACTTCATCCAATATCAATATGGGGGATTCTATACTAATCTCATTGAAAGACCAGAATAGTGTAATTATATTTTTCATTCTTATTCATGAAGATTCTAAAGTATGTCATCTTAATGTCAAATGTCAAGTGTATTTTACATTAATGTTTGATTTACCTATACAGGATCATACATCATAATTATCCAAATAAGAGAACACATCCCACTTTAAATGAGACCACATTATAATTTATTTTTAGGACAAATTCAATAAAAAATCTGGAACTGCAATTATAGTCAAAGCAGTTCCTTTAGGGAAATTTATATCTCTAAATGCTTACATCAATAAAATAGAAAAAAGCAGATCACTTAATAGGTCATGCAACTAAAAAACCAAAAAAAAACCAAAAAACAAATTTTAAATCCTCAATTCAACACTAAGTTGAAAATCCTGAGCATCAAAGGAGAGGCTAATAAAACTGAAAGTAAAAAAATCGTTAAAAAATTAGTAAGACAAGGAGATGATATTATGAAAAAATAATAAAATAGACAAACCATTAGTTAATTTGATTAATAAAAAGAAAGAAGAAAAACAAATGATTGATATCAAAAGTAAAAAAAGGCAAATATACAATTGATGAAGAAGAAATTAAGGCAATTATTAAGAGTTATTTTTCCCAACTATGTACAAATAAATCTGATAATCTAAGTGAAATTGATGAATATTTTTAAAAATAAAAATTACTCTGATTAACAAAAGAAGAAATGGAATATTTGCACAACCCCTTCTCAGAAAAAGAAATTGAAAAAGTAATTAATGAATTCCCTAAGAAAAAAGTTGCTGGGCTAAATGGATTAAGAAGTGTAATTCTACCAAACATTCAAAAAATAATTAACTCCAATACTATATAAGCTATTTTTTCAAGTAGGTGAAAAAGGAATTTTGCAAAATTAGCTAAATAATGCTAATACCTAAATGAGAAAGGGCAAAAATTGAAAGAAAACTATAGATCAATCTCCCTAATAAAAATTTAAATAAAATACTTTCATGGAGATCATATCATACATGACAAGGATCATACACCATGTACCAGGTAGGTTTTATACCAGAAATGCAGAGATGGTTCAATATTAGGAAAACTATCAGCATAATTGACCACATTAATAACAAAACCAACAGAAACCATATGATTATCTCAACATATGCAGAAAAATCTTTTGACAAAGCACAATACCCATTCCTATTAAAAATGTTAGAGAATATTGGAAATGGAACCTTCCATCAGAATTCCATTATTATCTATAAAGGAGATAAGCTAGAAATGTCAATAAGATCAGGGGAAACAAGGATAATTATCACCTCTAGTATTCAGTATTATACTATAAATGCTAACTATAACAATAAGAGAAAAAAAAATTGAAGGAATTAGAATAGGAAATGAAGAAACAGTTGTCACTCTTTGCAGATGATATAATGATATACTTAAAGAATTCCAGGAAATCATCCAAAAACTTAATCAAAACAATTGAAAACTTATGCAAAGTTGTAAGATATAAAATAAGCCCACATAAATCATCAGTATTTCTATTTTCTACCAACAAAGTCCAATAAGAAATAGAAGAGATTCCATCTAAAATAATTGCAGACAATATAAAATACCTAGGGGGGGGGGGTCTACCTTTCTATCTCTCCTTTTCTCCTCTCTCAGTGTGTTCTTCTATCTTATTCCTTAGTTTTTTTAGACATCATCCTATCCTATTCAACTTACTCCCTTCCTTCTGTCTAAGTATATACTCTTAATAGTCATAAAAGTCTTAAGTACTTTTAATATTTCAAGTACTTTAAGAATGTAAATTATCATAGGTATCTTAAGTATCTTATCACTTTCATATGTAGGAATGCATCCAGTTCAACCTTATCAAAGATATTGTTTTCACTTTTCTTTTACCTTTTTAATGCTTCTCCTGAGTGTCAAATTTGATCATTGAATTTTCTTTTCATCTATTGTCTTTTTATCAGGAAGGCCTTGAAGTCCTCTATTTTATTAAATGTCAAATTTTTCCTTTCGAGGATTAAGCTCAGTTTTGCTGGACAGGTGATTCTTCATTGTAATTTGAGATCCTTTGCTTTTTGGAATATCATATTCCATGTCCTCTGATCCTTTAATGTAGAAACTGCTAGGTCTTGTGTAATCCTGACTCTGCCTTCATGATATTTGAATTGTTTTCTTCTAAACTGTATTATTTTTTCCTTGGCCTAGGAGTTCTAGACTTTGACTACAATTGTCCTGGGAATTTTAAATTTGGTATCTCTTTTAGGTGATTGGTGGATTCTTTCAATTTCTATTCTCCTCTTTTGTCTGTGAATATCAAATCAGTTTCCTCTGATGATCAGGCTCTCTTTCTGATCATAAATTTCAGGTATTTCAATGACCCTTAGATTATCTCTCTTGGATCTATTTTCCAAGTCAGTTATTTTCTCAGTGAGATATTTTAGATTTTTTTCTCTCTCTTTTTTTCATTCTTTAGAATTTATTTTATTGTTTCCTGATGTCTTATGGAGACATTAGTTTCCATTTGTCTGATTCTAAAAAATTTTAAGAAGTTATTTTCTTCCTTCAGCTTTTGTCTTTCCTTTTCCATTTAGTCAATTCTACTCTTTAAGAAGTTGTTTTCTTCAGTAGATTTTTGTGCCTCCATTTCCATTTATGGTCCAATCTAGTTTTTAGGGAATTGTTTCCATCATTGAAATTTTTTTTTAATCCATAGACTCACTCTATCAATTTTCTTATTTATTTTTAAACTACTTTTCAACTTCTTCCAGGATTTTTTGGGAGGGACCAGACACCCTTTCAGACTTTCCTTTGAAGCTTCATCTTTACCTTATGACATTATTGTACTTTTCCAAGGCTGTGTTTGGATCTTCTCTGTCATTACTTTCTAAGGTCAGGTTTTTGCTTTTGTTTTTTGTCTTTTGCTCATTTTTCCAGGGTGTTTGTGTGTGTGTGTGTGTGTGTGCGTGTGTGTGTTTTGTGTGTGTTGTGTGTGTGTGTGTGTGTGTTTTGTGTGTTTTGTGTGTGTGTGTGTGTGTGTGTGTGTGTGTGTGTGTTATGTTTTTGGTTACCTTGCCTATATATTACAGTTTTGCTCTGATCTTGGGGTAGAGGGAGCAATGTAGTCTGCTCTAGTGCTTGGAGTTGGTCTGGCTTCCTTTGGATCCCAATGTGTGCACTTTGAGGGATGGCCTGACTGGATTGTTGTGGGGAGACTTGAAGATGTTTTGTCCAGCTAGATTCGACTCTCCCTTGCTGGCAGTTCTTCTGGTGTCTTTTGTCCAGGCTGGTCCCTGCTTTGCTGGTTTATTCCCTTGAGCTGGGCAGATTCCCGCTCCATTATTCAAGGCTGCCTGCACTGGACTGGACCCCACTCTCCGACTTCCCACAATACTGCATGCTGACTCTCATGAGATTGGTCCCTCCTGCTTTCCTTTGTCTTTATTTTTTGGTGTGTGGATGATTGGAGATGAGTTTGGGTGAGCTTGGAGCATTTCTTACTCCACCATCATAGCTCCTGGAAAGCCACATATATGCCTTTTAAAAATCTAAATTAGTCACTGACTTCCCTGTGAATCCATACTAGTGTCTTTAAACAAATTCTTATTTTCTTCCTCATTGCAATTATCTTGTATATTGCTATCCTTTCACTTTATATCACACTGTGGAACCCTAGCTAGTTTTGGGAGAAAATCTTTAAAAGTATATTTGTTAACCTGCCAACTTTCTGCTTGTCCCCTTCATTCTGCTGAATAGACTGGCACGGGAGGCTTTTTGACTAGGAGAGTATCTTCTTAGTGAATTGGTGTTTTAAGGGTTTGATGAAAGCATGTTTTTTTTTCCCCATGCAAAGCTTTTAAAAGTTTCACCCTAAATTAGGAAGAAAATCTGATTGATCACAGAGGGTTATTTGCCAGTAGTTACAGGAAGAGCCCTAGTCTATTCAAATGAAATTGCTAATGGAGTTTTCAGTAATGTAAAAATGTATTGTGGGTCATTGTTTTTTTTAAACAGTAATTTGTCCTTGACCTCAGGATTATTATAGAAAGTTGTCAATGCAATTTAACAGTGATGAACATTACTCTGCTTAGTTCCCCTTTTAAGAAAGGGAATTATTTTTGCTTTCTTGCAGAAACAAATGTAAAGATGCAGATAAAAAAAACAAACTAGGAAGATGAGAATGTCATTATGCATAGTGTTCAAAATTCTAGAGACATAAGATGACAAATAAGCCTATCTTCTCTAAGTTTGGAGTATTGGATTATTGACTTCCTAAAAGTCTAAAGAGAAAGACATGAGAAATTGAACAGTATTTTATAATTTAAAAAATTATTGCTATATTTTGTTTTATATTATCTTCATCCCCAAGTATATCTTTTCCTCCTCCCCTACTCAGAATCATTCATTTTACCAAAGAGCAAAACAAGAAAGAGAGAAAATAAACAATTCAGCAAAATCAGCTGAGGCCAGCCAAAAAAAAAAAAATAATGTCCTAGGCCTATAGCCACACAGCTCTTCAAATAAGAGGGAGGCACATGTTCCCCCCCACCCCACTTTTTTAGGACAAACCTTGATCACTAAATTTGAACTGTATTTATTTTCATTTTTGTAGGTGGTATTCTTTCCATTTACAGTATTTTAGTTGTGTATAGTTGTGTATATTTTTTCCTATTTCCTAGTTCAATTTGTCTCATTTTACACACACATAGTGGTTACAGGAAGAGTCCTAGTCTATTCAAATGAAATTGCTAATGGAGTTTATGTATGCCTTCCCATGATTTTTTGCATTCTTCATATTCATTTTTCTTATGACACAATAATAAGGCTAGTTTCATTGTATCTACGATTTTATTAATATAGGGAACTCCCAGTTGAGGAAATTCCATCTACCTTTGTAGGTCCACCACAGTCTTCTACCTTATGCTCTTATCCAGGGGACTGAGAGCTTAAAATATTAGATACACAACCAGCATGTGTCAAAGGCAAGACTTTAATTAGAATCTTCCTGGCTTTGGAGCCAGTTCTCTTTCTACTCTGCCATGCTGTACAATAATATTCCTTGGAATTAATGTATCACAATTTGTTTAGCTATACCCTCATGGGTGGGCAGCTACTTTATTTCCAGCTCTTTGCAACTACAAAATTTCTGGTACATATATAGACTCCCCCCCCCCCTAATTTTAATCTTCTGGGATATGCCTAGGAGTCAGATTTCTGGGTCAAAGAGTCTGGACATTTTACTCACTTTGTTAGCATAATTCCAAATTTCTTTCCAGAATGATTGGACCAACTGACAGCTCTGATAGCAGTGCATTAAAGTGCTTGTCTGGGGAAGCATTTAAAATAAGAATTATATGACAGTCCATCACTATTACTTTGTCAATAACTAGCTATTGTTCACTCAACTCCATAGAATGTGCTCTTGGCACTGTCACTTTTTTCAAATCTATGAAGCTGCCTTGGAAGGATAAGATATTATCCAAGAGATGCATATTCGGATATGATCAACTGGTGACACGTGATCTTAAGATTGCTTCTATCTTTAATTACTTAATAAATGTTTAGTCTTATCTAATGAATCTGGGTTTTTCTTTGTATCCACTAAGCTATAGAATCTCTTCTTCATCCACTTAACTTATGCATTATCCTAAAGCAATGCTGATGAAAGGAAACTTTGTCATTGTTGCTTAGGGAAAAGAATGCACAACAACTTCAACTTGGGTGGATATTTTCTCTCTATTGACATCATAGAAACACAAATATAAGCATTAAATATTGATATTCCATCAGATCTTTGCTGGAGTGCAGCATACTAGGCTAAAGGGCAACCATCAGGAGAATGGTGAGTTAGTGCCCTTCTGCATGAAGAGATAAACTCAACATAGTGGTCACTATATGGCCAGAACTGTATATACTTGATCTCTGAGACTTGACTTCCCAGAACTCTCAATAAAACCATTGAATTTTTTTTAAAGAAACCTTTACTTTATGTCTTAGAATCAATATCTAAGCATTGGTTACAAGGTAGAAGACCAGGAAGACCTAGACAATTGGGATTAAATGATTTACCCAAGGTTACATAGCTAAGAAGTTTCTGAGGTTAGATTTGAACCCAGGATCACCTGTCTCCAGACCTGGCTCTCTATCTACTAAGCCACCTAGCTGCCCTTTCTTTCTTTTTTTTTAAATTTGTTTTTGCATTTTTTTCCTAGAAAGAGTACTTTTTTCTCTTTTTTATTTTCATTATTTAAAAATATATATTTTTACTGATAAAGAATATTTTTCCATGATTACATGACTCATATTCTTTCCCTTCCCTCCTTCCATCCCCCTCCCATAGCCAATGAGCAATTCCAGTGGAATTTACATGTGTCATTGATCAAGATCTATTTCCATATTATTAATATTTGCATTGGGGGCAACTGAGTGGCTCAATGGATCGAGAGCCAGGCCTAGAGACTGGAGGTCCTAGGTTCAAGTCTGGCCTCGGACACTTCCAGCTCTGTGACCTTGGGCAAGTCACTTGACCCCTACTGCCCACCCTTACCACTCCTGGGCCAAGGACGGTCCCTAGCCTGGATGAAAAAAGGAGGAGGGGGGGCAGCTGGGTAGCTCAGTGGATTGAGAGCCAGGCCTAGAGATGGGAGGTCCTAGGTTCAAATCCGGCCTCAGACACTTCCCAGCTGTGTGACCCTGGGCAAGTCACTTGACCCCCATTGCCTACCCTTACCACTCTTCCACCTATAAGTCAATACACAGAAGTTAAGGGTTTAAAATTTAAAAAAAAAATAAAGATAAAAAAAAGAAAAAAGGAGGAGGGTTGGGTTTGGGGCTAGCAACCCCACCCTGTAAAAACTACATCTGCTAAAGAAACTGCAAACTAAAGTAGGGGCAGCTGGGCTAGCTCAGTGGATTGAGAGCCAGGCCTAGAGACCTAAAGGTCCTAGGTTCAAGTCCAGGCTCAGACACTTCCCAGCTGGGTGACCCTGAGCGACTGTATGTCCCATTTGGCCCTATGCTCCTAGAATGGAGTCCCAGGCCAAAAAAAAAAAATATTTGCATTAAGTTGATGGCTTAGAATCTACATCCCCAATCATATCCCCATTGTCCCATGTGATCAAGCAGTTGTTTTTCTTCTGTGGTACCTCAGAGTTGTTTTGATTTGCATTTCTCTTATTATAAGAGATTTAGAACACTTTTTCATGTGCTTATTGATAGTTTTGATTTCTTTATCTGAAAATTACCTATTCATGCCCCTTACCCATTTATCAACTGGTGAATGGCTTGATTTTTTTGTACAATTGATTTAGCTTCTTATAAATTTGAGTAATTAGACCTTTGTCAGAGGTTTTTGTTATAAAGATTTTTTCCCAATTTGTTACTTCCCTTCTAATTTTTGTTCCATTGGATTTGTTTGTACAAAACCTTTTTAATTTAATGTTATCAAAATTATTTATTTTTCATTTTGTAATTTTTTCTAATTCTTGCTTGATCTTGAAATCTTTCCTTTTCCACAAATCTGACAGGTATATTATTCTGTGTTCACCTAATTTACTTATGGTTTTCTTCTTTATATTCAAGTCATTACCCATTCTGAGTTTATCTTAGTATAGGGCATGAGATGTTGATCTAAACCCAATCTCTCCCATACTGTTTTCCAATTTTCCCAGCAGTTTTTGTTAAATAGTGGATTTTTGTCCCCAAAGCTGAGATGTTTTTGCATTCTTTTTTAAAATTTAAACATTTATTAATATTTATTTTTAACATGGTTACATGATTCATGCTCCTACTTTCCCCTTCACCCCCTGCACTCCCCTGTTTTTGCATTCTTAAAGGAAAAAGGAAAAAGAAAAACTGACAAGAATTTAAAAAATACTCCACCACTTTCTGTCTTAGTCTAAAATGTATATGTTGAACTCAGCGCAAATTACCTATATTTGTAATACTATCCAGAGGTATTTAATGATCAGAATATTCACCATAACTCACTGAAAGATCATCAGTCATCCTCATCCTAGCAATGTTTTGCTCTGAAGAAAAAAGTGGGCATAGTGTCTTCATTGAATATTTTAAAAAGCCTACTGTAGTCTATCAAGATTCAATAGCAAATGTTGACACAAAGAAATACTTTTTGCCTACATTTAACTTAATTAGAAAATGAAATTGACAAGAATGTTTCATTTCCTCAAACTTTCTGATTAACCCAAATTTTACTATTCTAAGAACTTGATAAAAGAGAATATGGGAGTTAACAAAAAATGACATTAATTTTAAGTGTCATAATAATAAGGATGTTAGAGTTGGTCCAGAAGTTATCTGGCCCAATCTCTTCATCTCATGGATTCTGCTGCCCAGAATTGGTTATTATGATTATGGCCAACTGAAATAAATATTCTTAAAATAACTTAATTCATGAGGATAAACTAGAAACCTTCCTAATAAGATCAAGAGTGAAACCAGGATACCCACTATTACTAATATTATTTAATATAGTATTAGAAATGTTAGAAGTAAAAAAAGAGAAGAAAAAGAAATGGAGGAAGGAATTAGAATGGGCAAAGAGGTAATAAAACTAGCTATTTTTGCAGGTAATATAATGGTATCTGTGGAAAATCATAGAGATTCAACTAAAAACTAGTTGAAACTGTCAATAATTTAAGTAAAGGAGCAGGATATAAAATAAACCAACATAAATCTTTAGTATTTTTATATATTACTAACAAATTCCTGTAATAAGAGATAGAAAGAAATATTCCATTCCAAATAGCCACAAACAAAATAAAATAGTGGAGTTTATTTGGCAAAACAAATAAACTTTGAACTAGTTTATGTGAACTATGTGAACATAATAACGCTTTTTATATAAATTAAGTCAGATTTAAATAATTGGAAAAATATTAATTGTTTATGGACAGACAGAGCCAATATAATTAAAATGACAATCCTGTCTAATCTACTTATCCAATGCCATCTCAATCAAACTAACAAAAAAATCATGTAATTGAGCTGGGAAAATAATAATAATAAAATTCATAAGAAAAAAGATCAAGAATGTCAAGAGAATTAATAAAAATATAAAGAAAGGAGATCTGGCAGTACTGGATTTTAAGCCATATTATGATGTAGTAATTACCAAACCTATCAAATATTAGCTAAGAAATAGAAAGGAATTATCAATGGAATAAGACTGACAAAAAACAAACAATGGGTAAAAAATTATAGTGACCTCGCGTTTGACAAAAATATAGACCCAGGTTATTGAGGTAAGAAATCACTATTTGGTAAAAATTGCTTGGACAACGGGAAAGCAATTTGGCAGAAACTAGATATAGACCAATATTTACACCACTCATTAAGAGAGGCTCAAAATGGATACATGATCTAGACATAAAAGGACTTATCATAAATAAATTAAAATAAGAAATATACTATTTATCAGCTTTCTGGTTAGGCGAGGAATTTATGAGTCAATGAGAGATGGAGAGCACTGTGAGATGTAAAGTAGATAATTTTCAGCACATTAAATTAAAAAGGTTTTGCACAAATAAAAGAAATATTGCCAAGATTAGAGGGAAATCAGAAAATTGGGAACACATTTTAATAGTCTCTTAGATAGAGATTTCATCTAAAATATAGATAACTGTCAAATTTATAAGAATAAGTGCCATATCCCAATTGATAAATGGGCAAAAGATATGAACAATTTTTGAGTGAAGAAATCAAAGCCATCTAAGGGTATATTTAAAAATGTTCTAAATCACTACTGGTTAGGAAATGCAAACTAAAACAATTGTGAAGTATCATCTCACACCCATCAGAATGGCTAAAATATCAAAAGGGCAAAATGACAAATGTTGGATATGGAAAGGTGGGGACACTAATATACTGTTGGTGGAACTGTGAACTTACCTAACCATTTTGGAGAACAATTGGGAAAACTGTTATAAAATTTCCTGTAAAATGTGTATATCTTTAAACCAATAATATTGTTGGGTCCTTTTTCTAAGGCGATAGTGGAAAAAGGAAAAGAACCTACATGTATCAAAATATTTATAGTATCTCTCCTTGTGGTGGCAAAGAATTGGAAACTGAGGGGATGCCCATCAATTGGGGAATGGATGAACAAATTGTGTGATTGGGATAGAATACTACTGTACTATAAGTAACAAAGAGAAGATAAGTTTAAAAAACACTTGCAAAGAACTACATGAGATAATGAAGAATGAAATGAGCGAAACCAAAAGAACATTATATATAGCTACAAATTTAATATTTGAAAAATAACTTGTGAATGTTCCCCTCCAGAGAATGAACTGGGAAGTAGAAATATGCAATACATAATTTATGTATATGTAATTGTTTCCTGGATGATGCCTTCTAGGGTGTGGAGAGAGTAGGGAGAGTCTGAAAAAAAAAAGAGAAAGAAACAGCTGGGAAAAAAAATGAATGTTTCATGGAATTTGCCTGCCAAAAAAAATTCATTGACATTTTCTTAAAAAAATAAACAAACCAAAAAAGAACTTACCCAAAGCAATTATTTGGGCTTCATTTGACATTTTAAGATGAAAAGACTTTTGCTAGGATAAATGACGAGATATAAACAGAATTGAGGCCTTTCTTTCACTCAGTCCTGGGTTTGTTCATTAGTTGGATAAATCACATCTTGGCCCCATGTAAGACAGGAAGGCATTTTTCTTATTTCCTAGGAAATTGGAAAGTTAAAGCTCTTAAGCAGGATAACTAGTGGAAACATATAATTATGTTTTGCTGTTGGTTTTTCCTCTGCTGGTTGGTTGCTCTCTCTTGTCACTTGCTTTTATTCTGATAGTAACAAGACACTTTGAAAGATAATCAGGGCCGAATGAACATTTATAGATGCATTACTACGTACTATAGACAAAGTTAGAGAAAAATATTGATGTTGAATAGAGCCCTGTGGGTATTACAGAACTATGGAATGGAGCAGTACACCAATCTGCAGTTGATGAGTATAATCTTGTCCCTGAAAGATAAAGTTAAATTGTCTACCCTGCAGAAAATCAGTACAGGTCCTGAATGAGATATAAAGTAGTTGAGAGTTTGAACCTCATTTCTACTGAAATCAAACATGGTCCAGCTTCATTGAGAGTATAGAAAAGCAATAGATGAGACAGACAAGTTGAAGACAGTCTTTGAAGCAAATTGCTTATAACAGTGAAAAATATATGAAAGGAAAAAAGAAGTAAAGGACAGGAGAAAATGAGATTCAAAGATTAAAAAGTCATGAAAGAGAAATAGGGAAGAACAGGAAGAGAGCAGGGAACTGAGGGAGAATTTCCAATTCTTTTTGAAGCTTACAGAGATATAAAGACAAAGGTGGAAAAGCCCCAGATGGAGTGTATGGATACTCCTTTGTCTTCTGGTTGCCTTTTTACAAACTCTTTGATCTTAGAGATATATTCATGGACTTTTAGAGTAGAAAAGAGACAATTATCTATTCCAAACTCCCCTTGTTTTTACAGATGAAGGAAGAGATCCAGAAAAATGAAGTGATTTGACAAAGGTCAGATAGTAAGTAGCAGAAATAGTACCTCTTATGTCCTGTCAAGGCCTCTTTTCACTACATTAAGTCCATTTTTGCTTCTTTTTTCCTGTTCTGTTTTCTTAAAAAGCTAAATATTCTGGAGAAAAGGGTGGATGGCCCAAAAATACAGAGTTGGATTCAATTAAAAGATTCCAAGGGCTTGTTGTGAACAGAACATTGTGCCCTAGCACTGGGAAAGATGCATTGTTCAGATACGACATGCTTAACAATTAGTCTGGCTTCATTTGGCACAAGAGGACAGGCTTTTGCTATCATGAGCAATTAGAAACCAAACCCTGAAAGTTTTAGGTGAAGGGATGAGGTTGTTGGATATACAAGGACCAGTTAAAGGAATAGGTATGTTGAGATTTAGGGAGATGAGGTGAGCACTATCATGGATTTTTATGATTATTATCCTTAGAATGTTAGCTCCTTGAGGGCAGTGACTGTCTTTGATTTCCCCTTTGTATCTTCTGGAGCTTAACAGAGTATCTGAAATGTAGTAGGTGCTTAATACATGTTTATTGACTGACTTTAAATATTTTAAGGGTTGTTGTGTGGGAAAAGGATTAAACTTTTCTTCTTGGCCTTGGTGAACGAAAATAGAAATAAAAAAACCCTGTTATAATAATCACCTCATTTTAAAGGGTAGTAGAATGGCCCTTAGGGCCCATGTGGTTATTTCCTTTTCACTTTTAGGCAGTTTATCTTAGATGAAAAGTGATGGGTTTGGTTACAATCTCTCCAAGGTTAGGCTCTCTGCCTAACTTTTATTTATATCTATTTCTAGTTAAGCCCTGACCTTTTTGTGGTCAAGATAAAATTCAGTTTACTGGAAATGTTTGTGTAACAAAACAGTAAATTATAATGTAGTATCTATGGACTGATCAGGTACCAGAAGATGGGGGTATTCTGGAATTAACTTTTTCTTGGCACTTCCTTCAGTTTGGGCCTTCTGTTCTGAGATGCCAATAGAACCAATGACTCTCCCCATTATCTACTATCTTCTCAGCCATAGCACTCCAGTGTCTTTGCTCCTTATTTGTATCCTGGAATTCCAACCTTTTGCCAAGCTCTTGAATCCATCTCTTCTCAGATAGAATGATAATTTATAGATGATCTCTAGAACATGATCAGTTTTCTTAGCTTAAGCAAACTTAATTCTTGTGGAACCTTAATATACTCCCCCTGCCCTCCTGCACTTAGTCTAAAGGCCTATGAGACTGATTGATTAGGTATCTTGATCACTTCTCACTTAAGTGAAATAAGGCTGAATAAATCAAACATCTCAACTTTACCAGAGCAACACTTAATAGCTGGATGATATCGGGCAATTCTGTGAGTTTCAGTTTCCTCATCTGTAAAATGGGGCTAACGATAATTCATCTACTTACTATATGGGTTGGTTGTGAGGATCAAATGAAACTATATATGAAGTCCTTTGTCAACCTTACAGCACCATATGTGACTCAGATATTATCAATGCAGTAGAGTGGACTGCCCTATGAGTTTAGATAAAACCTAGTATGTTGCCTTATGTAGCCCATTAGAACCATGAAGTCTTACAATCTAGAGCTAGAAAGGTACTTATAGATCATCTGGTTGAAGCTCCTCATTTTATGGATGAGTAAACTGAGATCCTGAGAAGTTTAAGTAACTTGCCTAAGGTTGTGCAAGTGGTAAGTGCCTGAGAAAAGATTTGAACTTAAGTACTGTGACTTTGAGCTCCATGTCCTTTCTAGTTTTATTAAATTTCATATTTGGAAAGGAAGCTAGAGATAATTTGTTCCAACCTTTCTTATAAAAATATGAATTTCAAAAAATAAAAAAATATATGAATTTCTTCTACACTTATGCAGCTGGATGACACAGTGGATAGAGTGCCAGGCTGGTAGTCAGGAAGGCTCATGTTTTGAGAGTTCAAATCTGGCTTCGGGCAATTATTAGCTGTGTGACTCTGGGCAAGTCATTTATCCTTGTTTGCCTCAGTTTCCTCATTATAGATTTTATAAAATGAGCTGGGGAAGGAACTGGAGAACCACTCCTGTATCTTTGCTAAGAAAACCTCAAATAGGGTCACTCAGAAATGACTGAACAAGAAACATCTACCCTATCCAGCCTCTTCTTGAACACATCTAGTGTTGGGAACTTAATTCCTTCCCTCCAAGCCTAACTCCTATTCCACCATCTCCTAAAGGCAGCCCTTTTCATTTTGGGCCAACTCCAATTATTATAAATTACATTGAACTGACTTTCCAGCCACTTTCATGTAACTTCTACCTATTCATTCTAGTTCTGACTTCTGAGACCCAAAACAAGTCTAATTGCTATTCACATGTTGTTGTTGTTGTACAGTCATGTCCAACTCTTTGTTACCCAATTTTGGGGTTTGCTTGGCAAAGATACTGGAGTGGTTTGCCCTTTCCTTCTCCAGCTGATTTTATAGATGAGGAAACTGAGACAAATGTTAAATGATTTGCCCAGGGTCACACAGCTAGTAAGTATCTGATGCCAGATTAGAACTCAGGAAGATGAGTATTCCTGATTCCAAGCCCAGTGCTCTAACCTTATGACAATCTTTTAAACAAGTTAAGATAGTTATGATATCCTATCATTTTTCCTTTCTCCAAACTAAACATCCCTAATTCCTTCAACCAATTTTTCTATAATATGATTTTGAATCTTCTTACCATTTCAGTTACTTTTCTAAAGTGTTATCATTTCTAAAATGTAATGTCCAGGGTTAGATAATATATTATATATGTGTTTTGAAAAGGCCAATGTGTAGTGGGACTATTGTCAAAAAATCTTCTGTGCATCCCTTGTACCTCTAAGATAATAGACAAACTCTTTAGCCTAGCATTTAAGGCCCTCTGTAACCTTACTTGAAACAACCTTTGGGGTATTATTTCATAGTACAGGTATCCCTTCCCTTTCAATGGTGGGTTAGGGATATGGTACTTCACAATCTGGAAAATCTCTGTAAAATGTTTTGGTCCTCCCTTAAAACTAGAGAAGAAGTCTGAATTTTTTCTTTTTCTTTTATTGGGTGTTTACAGCATCTTATATGCCTTTGTGAGTTAATAAACCTTTAATTCCCATTTAATTTCTTTTGTTGACCCAATATAGATAGAAACCATGATGGGGAAAGTTATGGTGTAGCAGGGCTACCTGTCTCCCTTTTGCCTGTTTGATATCCTAGGCAAATAAGATCACTAACTTTTCTTTGAATATGATGTACTATGTTCCACCTTTGCATTTGTATAGGTCTGTGTTGATGAACCTATGGCACATGTGCTGGAAGGGCTGCTCCCCTACCCCTCTCCTCACATGCCTGAGGACAATTCACTCATCATCCGCCCCTCTACCTGGAGGCCCAATGGGAGGACTTCCTCCCTTCCCTGTCTGGGCTAAGGCAGGGAGCTCGCATGTGGCATGAGGGTTGCAGTTTGGGCACTCAGTCTCTAAAAGGTTTGTCATCACTGGTACAGGTCATTTCCCATGCCTGGAATTTACTGCTTTCTCATCTCCCCTTCCAGATTCCTTATCTTCTTGTTAGACTTATTTCAAGTGCCACCTCTTCTACAAAACTTTTCTTAATTTGCCAGCTATTGTTACTCTCTCTCTTCAAACTTAACAAAGCACTTTATACAAATCTCTCCTTTGTTCCCCTTTAGTCTTTATTTGTGCATGTATATCTGGGTACAAGGTGAATCTCTCCATCTTCATCTCCAGTAAAATGTAAGCTTTTTGAGGGAAAGAACTTTTGATTAAAAAAATCTTTGTAGGTAGCATAATTTCCTGAGTACAGTAGATGCTTATTAAATATTTAATCAACTTCAAGATTGATCACATGAACTTTATTGGTTACCACAATAGATTTCTTAGATTGAATTTGTAATCATTCACAGAGTAAAAACAACCAGTATAACAAAAAATAAAATAACCGTCTTAGAACTGAAACAAACCTCTGGGGCCATGTGATATTAGCATTGTCTAAAGAAGAATCCCCTCCACAATGCCTTGCTTTTTTTGAGGATATACAACAATTAAAATTTCTTGTCTCCTGAATAAGAGCTTTCATATTTTGGATAACTTGAACTGGTAGGGGTTTTCTGCACATAAGGTTCAATTTATGCAACTTGAATATACTATTTTTAGTTTTGCTCTGGAGGGCCCAAAATAAAAAAGAGTTTGACCTTTATTCACCATGAAGACAGTTCAAATAATTGATGTTCCCCTTCTAAACACTTTTTTTTCTCCAAGTTAAATGTCCCGTTTTCCTTAAACCTAATCCTGAACGGTATGGTTTCCAGACCCCTTGTGATACTGATAATCTTCCTCTAGATCTCTTCCAATTGGTCAATGCTCTTCTGAAAAGATAGCCCCCAAAACTGAACTTGATGTCCAGAGCAGTGTGCAACAGGGCTATTATCTCTTTTGGTTAGGACACCATATTTCCATTAATGTAGCCTAAGATCTTATCATCTTTGGTTCACCATGGACTTGAGTATATTGAGCATGTAGTCAATTAGAAGCTCCAAGTATTTTCACATGAATTTCTCCCTAGCAATGTTTCCTTTATTCTATATTTACAGAACTGATTTTTTTCAACTAAAGAATAGGAATTTACATTTTTCTATATTCATTTTTTGTGAGATTATATTCAGTCTACAGTTTCAACCTGTTGGGATCTTTATGGTTTGTGATTCTCTCATCCAAAGACTTAGCTATCCTTCCCAGTTTCTGGACATGTTCAAATTAGTAAGAAGGTGATATATACCTTTGTTCAACTTGTCACTTTCTTTACTGTGGCCTTTTAGGCTTGGTGAGTAATGTCAAGGACACCTGAACTTATCTAAGAGCTTTGCTGAGCTTACAGTGATCTGGCTAATGGTTATAGGGACCAAGCTTGCTGGACATGTGTAGTGCAAGTTTCCTTTTTCCTAGAAGTACTTTATCTTCAGAAAAATACAGCCCTCTCACCTCCCATGATACTTACTCTTGTAGCTCATCCTTCACAACTCCTCAAATATAGTGCAAGCTCTGGCTTGAATTTCTTACTTTAGTTATGGTTTAGCAGTGTCATTATAGTGTGATTGATATACACTTAAAAATGTAATGACAGTACATCAGTTTATCTTCCAATTATATTTAAAAAAAATCTTTCCTTCTGTTTTAGACTCAAATATAGGACAGAAGAGCAACAAGGGCTAGGCAGTTGGGGTTAAGTGACTTGCCCAGGGCCACTCACCTAGGAAGTGTCAGACCAGATTTGAACCCAGGTCCTCCTGACTCCAGATATGGCTCCTTATCTATCCATCGTGCTACCTATCTGCCCCTATATTCCAGTTATCTTG
Organism: Gracilinanus agilis; assembly: GCF_016433145.1. Taxonomy (NCBI): domain Eukaryota; kingdom Metazoa; phylum Chordata; class Mammalia; order Didelphimorphia; family Didelphidae; genus Gracilinanus; species Gracilinanus agilis. Next base: position 191,238,533 of record NC_058132.1, on the reverse strand, counting down.
ACCTGATTACTACTGATTTATCATTCCTATAGTTTTCATATGATTATCTTCCTCCTATTATGGTGTCTATTGCATCCTAGAGTGAATGGGAAGGGAAGGAAAATACCTCAGGCAAGAGGATTTGCTGAGCCCTTTACAGGAAGCAGTCCACCTGCCATTCAGCTCTCACCTGTGGCTCCAAGAAACTGTAGCATGCTCAGTGGCTACACCCTGGTAAACTCTCTTGGCAGGGTGGATAAAATAGGTTGAGGGGAACTGGAAGGCCTCAGACCCTTCAGTAATTTAGAGGGGGTGTCTCCTCCAGGCATGAGAAGACTTCCTCCTTTCAGAAAGGGTTCATGAGAAAATGGCCATGAAGGTGGTGGGTCGGTGCTGTGGAGCACTTAGAGCTCAGTTGGACATCAGAGAAGCTAAGCTCATCTACTGAATCCTGAGGCCATCATCACTGTCTTTTCACTGAACTTTTGTCTTGCCACTGAAATTTGATGACTGGAAGAGAAAGTGGAGTTGATGACTTTATGCAACTCTGCCTTACTTAAATTCATTTTATGAGTCAAAAGATATCAATAAGGCTGATGTCATTTTGGTCCTTTTTGAGTATTAAGACCAACAACCAGCTAACTATTTCATGCCACTTGTATCCTTGAAATTACATGCTTTTAACAATATTCTTCAACCAATATGGTTATTTCTAAATAGCATGAAAGGGACCATATCTGAGCCACTTGCTCCATTGTCTTGTTTTCTTATTTTCTGACTACTATTGCATAATTCATGGCAATTTTGATCCATTACCTATGATTCCATTCAACTAATGTTTGCTAAATATCTCTGATTCACATCACACTGTAGTAGATATAAATCATGGATAAAATAGAATAAGTCAAGAACAGATCTTTGGGAAACTCCACTGGGGATTCTCCTTTAAATTGACATTGACCTATTATTTACCTCTTTTTTGAATCCATTCTAACTCTGTCTTCTAGATGGTATTGCTCTATTTTATCCACAAGGATATTATAATTGATGTTGTCATCTTTCTGAAATACTAAAACTAATAAATAGTTTTTATTATTTTTTACTTTTTATTTTATTTTATTATTTTATTTTATTTTATTATTATTTACATAATACTTTAAGATTGTTATCTCATTTGTTCTTCACAACAATCCTTTGTTAATTTGTAGAGTGGAGAGAGTAACCTCAGGGTTTTAAAAATATATGTTTCTCTTATCATTAATTTGGAGAATTTTTTTCAGGAGTTTGTTAATATTTGCCATTCTTTTCAGAACTGCCTATTTTTATCCTTTGACCACTTATTTGCTGGGGAATCTGCCATTGTATTTTTTTTTAAACCCTTAACTTCCGTGTATTGGCTCATAGGTGGAAGAGTGGTAAGGATGGCCTTGGGGGTCAAGTGACTTGCCCAGGGTCACACAGCTGGGAAGTGTCTGAGGCCGGATTTGAACCCAGGACTCCCGTCTCTAGGCCCGACTCTCAATCCACTGAGCTACCCAGCTGCCCCTTGCCATTGTATTTTAAATTCATTTCTGTTCTTCCCCACCACATGGAGTACATATGTGTTTATTTGTGGGGAACATGTGTCTCAGGTCTTTGATGAAATGTTTTGTAATGACTATTCTTGCCAGACCATTTGAGTAAATGCCTTTACTAAAGTACTAAGTCTACTGGTTAATAGTAAAGGAGAAACACAGTGGTAGGGGCTTCTGAGCTAGTTTTAGAGGGATAGCTTTTGTTGAGGTAACCTTTGAAAGTAGTATTCCTGGCTTTCAATCTGCTAGGCCTGACTCTCGAGCCACTGAGTCACTTAGCTGCCTCTCTCATCTTTTTCTTAAATTAATTCTTTGGCACTGAATATAGCTAACACTGATGGGCAATTCTATTGCCCATGCATGGTTATGAGTTGCCATTATCCCTAACTTTGTGTCATATATACACTCAATAAGCTTATAATCAATGCTTTTCCTCTAAGATGTTGATGGCAGATCCCTGGGGTACTCCACTGGAGAACTCTTTAAAAAACCCCAAACCCTTACCAAGTATTGATTCTAAGTCAGAAGAGCAGACAGAATTAGGTTGAATGACTTGCCTAGAGTCACACACAGCTAGGGAGTGTCTGAGGTCAGATTTGAATCCAGGTATTCTGGACTCCAGACTTGATGCTGTATCTACTGTTGCTGCTCTAGGACTTCCTTTGAAATTGACATGCTTATATATTTGAATTTGGTCATTCAACCAGTTTGGAATCCGCTTAGTTACACTATCATCTAGCCTACCTGAAGTATAGCATCAAGGTCAAAATCTTTGTTTTAAAAGAAATAAAAAGACTGAAACTTTGGAAAATTACACTGAATTAGATAGACATTTCAATCCTTTCTGCAGTTTAGTCTTCTGATTTGATTCTGATTTCCTGGCTCTGAATGCCTATTTTGACAGAGTTTTCAGTTTGTCTCAGCTCTTAGCTCTTGGTGCTTCATACCTTTGTACACCAATGTGCCAACCCATCTTTTTATGTGTGGGCTTTCCTTTCAACTCCCAAATCACATTGTCTCATTGATTGATTACCCTTCCCCTACATCATAGGCTTGGGTCTACTATACCTAGTTAGGAGAATGGGGACACAATAATGCCCTTCCCCATCATGAAAACAAATCTCAATCCTTAGTCTGTTGAAAATCTTCCCTTAACTCAAGCCTCAACTCAGATGTCACCTTCTCCATGAAGTCTTTCACCTCACCCTAGGACTTCAGATAAAAATCTTTCTTTCTTCAAGTTTCTCATAGCACTGTTACCTGGTGCTAGGTTTTTAATATTTATTTCATTTCCCCATATGATAGAAGCATGTCTTCCCTTATACCTCAATCATTTCCCACTGTCCTCCTTGAGAATAGGGTATATTTCTCATACTGCCTCTCTCTCCAACATAACAAAGAATACCTTGCAAATAGTAACATCTACAAATGATTGTCAAAATGCTGTGGACATGAACAACAAATAACAATAGAATTAAAGTTGTGTTAATAATTTTGGGGGGAATAATAGATTCAATTTAAGTGGAAAATTGTATACTTTAAATAATAAAAATCTTGAATATGGAGGGTAAAGAAATTTTGTTATTAATCTGAGTGAATTCAGGGTGATTGGTCAGCTACCGTTTTTAGCACTACGAAGAATTAAACTCAGTTATAGAACCTGTAAGTGCTTGGGGAAAGAAAGAAAGAATGAATGAATTATAAAAACAGGAAAGATAAAGAAAGGGGAAAATGGATTTTCTCTGCATTGTAAATAAAGGAAAACAGACTCTCTGATCTAACTAAAACTTTATTTAAAAGGAAGAAAAAAACCGGAGCTCTAGCCGCTTGAAATTAGCTAAATCCCCTCTTTCCCTCCTCCCCCTCGCCCCCCAGCAATATTTTCAGAATCAAAGGTACCTCCTTGGCGCCGGATTGGTCCTTATAAAGACCAATCCCACGCCCGGAAGTAGGCGGGGAGGGACACCTGGGGCACGCTGGGGGATGCTGTTTCCTGGGCCACAATATTTTAAAAACCACAATGGGACAGATAAAATATAAAAGAAGGATTCATAAGATCTTAGACTTGGGTAGGGGATGGGGAAAGGAAGAAACATTTATTAAGAATTTACTATGTAACGGACACTGTGCTAATGCTTTACAAATATCTCATTTATTTCTCATCTCAACTCTAGGACATCTCCTAGGTGCTACTATTATCTCCATTTTTTACAGTTCAGGAAACTGAGGCAGGGATTAAGTGACCTGTCTAGGATTCTATAGCTGCCAGATGTCTGAAGCTGCCTTTCTGACTCCAGGCTCCTTGTCCCATCTAATGCCCTATCTAGCTGCACCTAGGACAGCTCAGACCGGACTAGATACTCCTCCAACAACATCCCTTACAAATGCTTATGGACTTTTGCTTGAAGAACCCACTCCCTCTTGCCTTTCTTCAGACTTCGCCTTTTGCTCCTAGTTTTGCTCCCTATGACCAAAACAAACTCTACAAGACTATCCCTTTTTTTTTGTTTGTTCAAATCCTTACCTTCAGTCTTAGAATCAAGACTGTGTATTAGCTCAGAGAGAAGAGTGGTAAGAGCTAGGCAATTGGGGTTAAGCAACTTGCCCAGGATCACACAGCTAGGAAGTTTCTGAAATCATATTTGAACCCAGGTCCACCCATATCTATCCTGGTTCTCAGTCCACTGAACCACCTTGCTCTCCCTCAAGTCATTTGTTTTTTATATCAAGTTCTACTATTTTTTCGGTATTTTGATTTTATTATGTTTTTTAGATGCCTCAGAAATTATTGATTTTTGTTTGGTCTCATCTAGTTTTCAGGTAATCCATTACTTGGATTTATTCTAAGTCTTAATTGATCTTTCAATTCTTTCTTCTAGAACTTTTATTTCATTTTTAAATGTATTGCTTTAATTCTTCTTTGAATTAATTAAATCCTTGTGGAAAATTCATTTTTTCTTCTTTAAGTTTCTGCTTACAGTTGTTATTTTTTCTTCCTAGGCAGGTTATTAGGAGATTTTTGTGTCTATAATAATTTTTCATTCTGGTTGGTATCTTCTTTGGTTTAGTCATCTCTCTTGCTTATTTTCTAAATTGAGGTTTTATGCTGTGGCCAGACTTTACTTCCTCTTGTGCTCTTGGGTGGTATGGTTGACCCTGACCTATAGCCCTCTGGTTTCTTCCCCTGACTTCTAAGTCATGGGGCTAGGCTTTTCTGGGTCTTTGTCTTTCAAAAAAGTGGTCTTCAGGGCACCCTATGGCATCTATAGACTAAGGCTGAGAACCATGGAGACCCTTTGCTGTTTTAGTCTGAAGGCTGCCATGCTGTCTCACCTTGGATTCCAAAGATCATTTTCTGACACTAGAATGTAATGGGGGTAATTTGAGGAAGGGTGTGTGGTACAAGGGAATTTTAAAAGGAGGTTATCAGGGATTTTGTTAGATAGTAAATCTAGGTTACAGGTAGGCTGGAACAGGGAGATTCAGGATATAATATAGCTGAAGACAGGGAGTACAGCACTGAAGGGGAAAGATCTTCAGAAAGAGGGAGAATTAATCTAACAGGCAAAGACACAGGACTTATAGACCAGGACTCAGACTTAAACACAGGCTGAGGGAAATAGACTAAACTGAAATTAACAATCGGGCTTTAGTTAATTTCACAGGAAGGGACTTGTTTTGAAGTTACACCTTCCTTCAAGATGGATACCCTGACTTCCCTTCAAGCCCAGATTATGTTGGTTCTTTCCCTCTTCTTCCCTCTCTTAATAACTAACTGACAAATTATACTAATAGGTCTTTTAAAACACAAAAGGGTTTATTATCTTCAAAAGGATGATCTGACAGGAAAGTGGATTAAGGAAGCCCTAACAGTTGTCTCAGGAACCTCAGGTGGGGGAAGGGAGGCAGAGATGGAGTCTGAGTAAGGACCTGCCTTTAACTCAAGCTTACAAAGTGCTCTTGATATCTAAAGGGAATAAATGATGACTGACTAGTTTCTTTATATCTAATATTGTCAATTATAGTTAACCCTTCACAGATTTGAACTCCTCTCTAATTACTCTCCTTATTAACTCCACAGACATATAAGGTAAGGGAAGGAAAGTAGGAAATAATATTGGGAAGGAAGATATAAAGGGTTTATCCAAAATAACAATTTCTTAAATAAATATTTCAAAGCTAGGCTAAATTTCAATTCTACAGATAGGTAAGGAGGCAGCTCAGTTGGTCAGACAACCTCCCTCCATGGGAGACCCAAACCAACTGACTTTTCCCTCAAGATTCCAAACCCCTAACTGATTTCAGAACTCAGCCAAAGCTTAAAAAAAACTATATGACCCCCTCTCTCTATACTACATGTCCCACTGTTTCCTTATTCTTTTTACCTATGGACAGAGCCCTAAAGGCTATTTGTGTCTCTGATCTTAGAGGCTCCTGTACTGTCATTGTCTTTGCTGGTAACACCCTTTCCTATTGTGTGTTTCTGAATGACTATGCAGTTCTGGAATGGAAGCAATCATCACTTACTGTAGGTTTTCATTGAATTTCTTGATCATTATTGCATCTTGTGAAAATGTCAATTTTTTTGCTGAACTAGCCATCTCTTCATCTCTAAAATGGGGAACTTGGTCTCTAAGGTCTCTCTCTTCTATCTCTAGATCTATGATCCTATATACCCAGTTAGTGACTATGCAATATAGAAAAAATAAATTTCATAATAATTTTCAGTTATTAGAAAATAGAAATTAGAAAATAAAATTCAATAAATATAGAGAAAAATAATTTCAGTTTTGGAGCAGGCACTTCAGCCAATACTCCTGTGGTATCATATTCATCCCTTCATCAGTCCCTTTGCCTTCCTCTGGATGCTTGCCAGCTTGTCTGTACTTCTTTAAAATGTGATACTGAGGGGCAGCTAGGTAGCTCAGTGGATAAAGCCAGGCCTAGAGATGGGAAATCCTGGGTTCAAATCTGGCCTCAGCCACTTCCTACCTGGGTGACCCTGGGCAAATCACTTAACCCCAATTATCTTGTCCTTACCTTTCTTCTGCCTTAGAACCAATACATAATATTAATTCTCTAAGACAGAAAGTAAGGGTTAAAAAAAAAGAATCAAAATGTGGTGCCTAGAACTGAGCATAGTACTTGAGATGTCTGAATCTTGTCTGAACTCAACATCCTTCTTAGGAAAGTTAAAGGACTTTAGGATTCACAGGTTACATGCTAATTATCTTTCGGACCACTAAAACCTCTAGACCTTTTTCAAACCAAACTGTTATTTTATCCTTTCCACAGTACTTTCAGAGATTCACAAATAGGGCCAGAAGGTACTACCAAAGGCCTTTTTTCCCCTCACCCTACAGTTTTTAAGCAGATGCCGAGGAGTAATTAGTAAATTATATAGAGGATTTGACCAGATGATCATGAGGTCTCTCCAGAAAGTAGAATTTAAAAAACTGACAGGTCATCTTATTAGCTCATTAACTTCTGTCTATTTAAAACCCAACCTCATTTAAATACCAAATGGAGGTGCACACAGTCAATTTGCCCAAGATCCATCCATCCCTATGAAAGGTCGCATGGAATTCACAGTGTGGGCCATCTGCATTGATAGAGTGGTTATTCCCTAAAGTAGTTCTAGGTTATCAGGGAGTAATCGGGAAATGTCTTGCACATGGCTTAAAGCACCACCTGCTCCTTCTTCCTTCTTGTCCTGTAATGCCTCTATCTCTCATTGTCCCCACTCTGTTCATGAGGACTTAAAATTCTGGCCTCATCTTACTTTGATTGATCACTTGGTGTATGTTGCTTAGCCTCTCTGCATCATATTATCATGCTTTATAACAGACTAACAACGTGATTAATCATTGTTATTAATAATGCTCTGAGCTTTTCTTTGCCCAGAATGTTTGCTTATATTATTACTCTATTTACTAGACTTCTCTACTTTATTATTTTTTTAAACTTCTATAGGAGTAGGAAGTAGATGTGGAAGAATTATGAGAGGAAATTGTTTCTGGCTGCCATAAGTGGTATTTCTGGATGTCCTAGAGCCAATCCCAGTCCTGGCTGCCTAGAGAAAACTGCTAGTGCTGCCAGAAGTAGATGTTCCTCGGTCACCAAGGTGGCAACTTGCCTTCAGATGCCCTGAGAGAGAACTGTAGTGACTGCCAGGATTCCTGGCTATAAGGAGTCTGTCATGGAGTGGTGGAGTGCAAAGAACATTGACTTGGAGACAGAGGGTCTGGCCTCTCTGACGCTTACTAGTTATGTAACCTTGGGCATTAGGATGAGGAGAAATGCAAAATGGAAGAAAATGAATAAGCAAGTAAAATACCTTATTTGTATACACCATATGCTTGATAAAGCAGGAGGTGTTTTTCTTTGCAGATAAGGATATGAAGCATGGAAAAGATAAATGCTTGACCTAAAGTCACAGTGTATTTCCGGTTAAACCCAAATCCCCCAAGTCCCACAAAATACCCCTTATGCATCAAAATACTAAAATGGATCTGTGATCAATCAATCAACATGAATTTATTAAGTGCCTGCTTTGGGCCAGGCACTGTGTTAGATGACAGAATGGAACAATCCCTAATAGCAATAAGCTTACATTCTAATGTGGGAAATAGCAAGGTCACATAAAATGTATGTACAGTATAAATATAAAGTTAATGAACATGGACACACGAAGTAGTTAAATATAAGACAATTTGGGAAAGAGGAGTTTAGAAACTAAGGGGAATAAGGAAAGGCTTCATGCTGGGCTGAATCTTAGAATCAACATATTGTTGGATTCTGGTTTCTAATTCATTCTACTATCTGCTTCCATTTTATGAGTGAGCTCATCTGATTCACATTCAGAGTCATAATTACTGTGCATTTCCCTCCATCCCCTTATCTTCTGTTTCTTTCCTTCTTTTTATCCTGTCCCTCCTCAAAAGCCTATTTTGTCTCTAACCTCTACCTCCCATGGTTCACTCTCCCTTTTATCATGCCTCCCCTTTTTCTTATTCCCTTCCCTGATATTTCCCTATTGAGTAAGTTACATTTCAATACACAGCTGAATGTGTATAGAATACATATATTCTTCCTTCTTTGAACCAATTCAAGCATTGCTTGCCACAGGTCCTCCCTCATTTCCCTCTCCATTGAAATAGTTCTTCCTTGGGTGCTTCTTTTATGTGAGAAAATTTTCTTCATTCTATCTCTTCCTTCTTCCAAATGTATCACTCTTTATCTCTCCTTAATTTTTTGGAGATCAATCCAACATAATCAACCCATAACTTTTCACTCTCTTTATATAAACATTTTTCTAGCTGCCCTAATAATGATAAAATTCTTAGGAGTTACATGTATCATCTTCCCATATAGAATATAAAGAGTTTTAATTTTATTTGATTCCTTATGATTACTCTTTCATGTTTACTTTTTTTTTTAAACCCTTGTACTTCCGGTGCATTGTCTCATAGGTGGAAGAGTGGTAAGGGTGGGCAATGGGGGTCAAGTGACTTGCCCAGGGTCACACAGCTGGGAAGTGGCTGAGGCTGGGTTTGAACCTAGGACCTCCTGTCTCTAGGCCTGACTCTCACTCCACTGAGCTACCCAGCTGCCCTCATGTTTACTTTTTTGTGTTTCTCTTGAATCTTGTATTTGAATGTCAAATTTTGTTTTCAGCTCTGGTCTTTTCATCAGGAATGCTTGAAAGTTTTCTGTTTCATTAAATATCCATATTTCCCTCTAAAGGATTATACTCAGTCTTTCTGGGAAGCTATTCTTGGTTTTACCCTTTAGAATATCATATTCCAAGCTCTCTACTCCTTTAATGTGGAAGCCACTAAATCTTATGTTATCCTGACTATGGCTCCATGATATTTGAATTGTTTCTTTCTGGCTGCTTGAGGTATTTTATCTTTGACTTAGTAAATATGAAATTTGGCTATAATATTTCTGGGACTTTTTATTCTTTCAGGGTCATTGGTAGAGTCTTTCAATTTTTATTTTACTCTCTGGATCTAAGATATTGGGGAAGTTTTCCTTCATAATTAAAAAAAAATATGATATATAGGCTTTTTGTTTGATTATAGCTTTTAGGTAGTTCAATAATTCTTAAATTATCTCTCCTTGATCTATTTTCCAGGTCAATTGTTTTTCTGATGAGTTATTTCGCATTTTTTCTTTTTTTATTCTTTTGACTTTGCTATTTCTTTTCTTGATGTCTCATAGAGTCATTAACTTCCACTTACCCAGTTCAAATTTTTAATAAATTAAATTTCTTCAGTAAGATTTTGTACCTTTTCTTCCATTTGGCTGCATTTTAAATTTTCTTTTCTTTAGTGAATTTTTGTCCCCCTTTTTACCATTTGTTCAGTTCTGTTTTTTTAAACTATTATTTTCTTCAGTATTTTCTTGTGCCTCTTTTACCAAACCATTAATTCTTTTTTCATAATTTTCTTGCATCACTTTTATTTCTATTCTCACTTTTTCTTCTTTTACTCTCATTTGTTCCTTCCTAGCTTCCTTGCTTTCTTCCTCCCTTGATTCCTTCCTTCCTCCCTTGGTTCCTTCCTTCCTTCCTTCTTTCCTTTCTCTATTTTCTTTCTTTCTTCTTTTGCCTTCCATCTTAGAATCAATACTGTGTATTAGTTTCAAGGTAGAAGTGTTATGATTAAAAATATGGGAGAGGGGAGTGGTAAGAGCTAAATAATGGATGTTAAGTAACTTGCTCAGGAATACATTAAGAAGTGTCTGAGTACAAATATGAACCCAGGACATCCTGGTTCTCAATCTGCTAGTCCTGACTCTCAAACAACTGAGTCACCTAGCTGCCCCCTCTCATCTTTTTCTTAAATTAGCTCTTTCAGGAATTCTTGTTAGTCTTGGAGTTTATGTCTTGATCTTCCCTGCCACCATAGCAGCTTTGTTGTTTATATGTCACTCAACTCTCATTATAGTCCCAAGAAGCATGTGAAGTGTCCATGCTCTGGTATCATCTGAGCAGATTGGTTCAGGGTAACAGACAGGTCATCCCATCAGTGATTTATAGAGATGTCTACCCAAGCATGTGGAGATTTCCTTTGGTGGAATGAGTTGATGAGAACAATTTTGTTCCAATGGCCAAGAAGGTTATTAAAGCCTTTCCCAGGGGTTTTATACCCTGCCCTTAACTGACACCCTGGCACATGGCCTGGGTGATCTGCTAGGTTCTGTGTTCTAATGTGGCAACTGCCACCTTGCACCCCCAGAAATATGGCTGCTCATTTCTGCATATAACAAGCAGCACCATGGAGCACCTTGAACTTGGTAAGACATTGAAGATGCCAAGGTCATCTGCTATATTGAGGGCCATTGTTGCTGTCTGTCTTGCCACTGGACTTCAATGAGTTTGGGAAAGAGAGTGAGGTTGATAATTTTGGGGCAACTCTGCTTCACATAAATCTAATTCACCCTTAAGTCATGCTATCACCACATGTCATTTGTACTCTTTGAAAAATCAAGAATGAACAAGAAGTAGTAAAATTCTCTTGGTTATTGGTGGTCTTTTCTTGTTTTTTCAGTGTATTTCTTGATTTTGAATTTTATATTAAAGTTGGGCTCTGCTCACCTCAGGGTAGGGAGATACTGCCCCAAGCTTCAGATTTTTTTTGTGTTTCCAAGGTGTTTCCAAGGTGGCTTGATCCTTAGAGAAGAGTAGCTGCATGTGTTAGTGTTCCTCTCTGCTTTGATCCTGTGACCAGGGTCTCTTCTCCCTTGTGTCTAACCACAAGTTAGTGCTCCTTTTAACTCTGGAACTGCAACTCATAACCATGCATGGGCAATAGAGTTGCCCATTATATTCAGCGCCAGCATAGGGTCCCCCATAATCTCTTTCTGAGCAGTTGTCAGAACCCTTCACTGTCTTTGGGCTGAGAAATTCTAGAGTTGCCACCTTCTGTATGAGCTCTGGATAGATCTCCACCCAATCTCTAACCACCCTGGGCTGTATCTTAAACAACGAAAAAGATCCGATGAGGTAAGAAGGGAGTGCATTCCAGGCATTGGGGATGGCATGTGTAAAGGCATGGACATGAGAGATGAAGTTGTTCTGAGAAACAGAGAAGATAATATGCCTGGAGTGCAGAATGTGGAAACGGGAACAGTGTCCAGTAATAGGTTGTAACTAGGTTGTGTCAAAATTTAAAAGCTAAAAAGAGTTTATATTTTATTGAATATATTGATATATTAAAATATATTGAATAAAACATATTTTATTCAATAGGCAATAAGAAACCATTGGAATTGGGTGAGTAGGGGAGTCATATGGTTATAACTGCACATAAGGAATATTCATCCACAACTTTGATAATATCCTTTATTTTTCTTCTCCTTCATAATTTCTTGTTTGTATTGTACAGAGACTTTGGCATGCCTGCTTCCTGCCTCCTTGTTGTCCTCTAGGGGATATCTATTTTCAATTCTTGGTAGATAATAGTGTTACATGTTTCATACAAACCAAACTACTTTGTTTTCTCCTGGGATGTTCCTTTACCTCTATCTCCACCCCACCATGCCACAAAACAAAACTAAGACCACACAACAAAACAAAACCCTTGACCTTTAGCAGGTGGCTACTATAGACTGTACTTTACAAATGATTGGTGTTCTTTTTTAGATACGAGCTCTTTCTAAGTCTCTTTAGACATGGGCAAGTGAATGGGACTTTCCCGTAGAGACTAGAGTGGCCTAACAAGGCCTTTCATTAAAGGCTAGGGACACATGTTTGAATTGACTCCATACTTATCTTTAGTTAGCATAACCTTTCTTCCTGAATCCCATTTTTCACTCTCACATGAACTTTGTCTCTTGAGTCAAGACAGTAATTCATCGAGTTTTTCACATTCTTGTTTTTGTTTCCAGAAGAACTCTTGCATCATCTCTAAGTTGGACCTTAGGCCTCTCTTAGATAGATGAACATTAATAGCATCTCTATTTGTAAGGAGGCTGACTTTACTTTTAGCTCTTTCCTCCTCTCTCCATTGTGCCCCCCCCCACTCTATTGAGTCTTCTCCCCAATAGATTCCTTTTATGCAGAGGCAACACCCTCCCACACTTTGTCATTGCAAAGCAATACCATTAATGAATCATAAGAAACCCCATTGTAACCTAAACCCTGCTGTAATGTCTTTCAGTCAATTAGCTATTTTTAACATTTAAAACGTTGTTCCTGTGAGATCAATGGTCTGTTATAATAGATGGCGTTTCACCTAATTTTCTGTTTCCATGAAATCAATTCATAGTGTTAGGTAGGGTATTTACATCTAGTGAAAACTAAGCATAATAAATCCCCTACATTCCATTCCTGTCCCCTCTCTACCCCTCACCTTTTACTTATTAGGTTCTATTTTCATGTATGCTTTGAAAGTGCTGAAAGAAAAATAATACAGCATTTTTCTTAATTCCATTTATTCCCAAGGCCACTATTTTAATTTTATCCTTAATCAATCAATCAATATTTGTTAAGTGCCTAGTATGGATGAAATGGTCCCTTCTCTCAGAGAACTTACATTCTATAAGAGTGGCAACATATTTATAAAAGTATAATATTCATATATATTTATTATATGTCTGTTTATCTCTCTCTCCATATATATATGTTTTATTCTTGTTGTTCAGTCAATTTCTGTTGTGTCCAATTCTTCTTGGCCCTATTTAGGGTTTTCTTGGCAAAGATATTGATTTGCAATTTCCTTCTTTGGCTCATTTTATAGTTGAGGAAACTGAGGCAAATAGAGTTAAGTGACTTACCAAGATCACACAGCTAGTATCTGAGACTGAATTGGAACTCATAAAGATGTCTTCCTGACTCCAGATCCAACACTCTATCCACTGTACCACCTAGTTGCCCTACATTCACTCACATAGAATTTTTGAATTATTATTAATCATTTTGGAAAAGGTACTCGGTACTGGGGGTAATTGGTGTGGCATCATGTAGGAGGTGGCATTTGAACTGAGCTTTGAAGGAAACAAAGGATTTGAGAGGCAAAAGTGATGAGGGAGTGAATTCCAGGCATGAGGGCACAGCTTGTGCCAAATTATGGACCTTTTGGAGGGATGTCATTTTGCGGAACAGCAAAATCGGTTTAATTCTTAGACTTTATAGATTTACAAAGAACATTTTCCTGGGAGTTTAGGTGACTTGCTCAATATCATGCAGCTAAGTAACAGCAGAGTCCAAGTTTTCTGACTCACAGTCACATAGTCATAGAATTTTAGATCTGGAATAGCCTTAGGGATCATCTAGCCCAAATCCCTACTTTTCCAGTTAATAAAACTGACAGCCAAATGAATTGCCCAAGGTCATTATAGCTAGTTATTATTAGAGATGAGCCCAAGACCAAAGTTTCTTACCTCTTAGTTCAGTGTGACTTCAGAATGCCATTATAACTTCCTTAAATTATAATTATTTTCTCTTCTCTCCTAATTTGAAATCAGCACTCATAATTTTCAGTATTATCTTGCTTGTATCAAAAATAAAAGTTCTCATTTCATTAATAAGATTGGAATAATGTTTTTTTTTTCAGACATGGCTATTTTCTGAATTCTACTTTCCAGATTTGGTTTGGTACTTCCCATCTTTAGAGCAGCTTCAATAAGTGCTATTTCTGGACACAGTTTTACCCTTTGGATTCTACCTCAAGTCTCATAAGAGTTGTTGGGGAAAAGTGAAGGAAGAAAGTGAGATCTTGTAAGCATTAGTTCTCCCACATTGTCCAGTGTCAGTAAGAAAGAATGAAAACTTTTAGGTTGCACAATGGATAGAGCACCAGACCTGGAGGTTGGAGGACCTGGGTTCAAATTTGGCTTCAGATACTTCCTTGCTGTGTGCCCCTGGGAAATTCACTTAATCCTGTTTGCCTTTCTGTCTTAGACTTGTTAATAAGACAGAAAATAAGGGTTTGAAAAAGAAAAAGAAAGGGTAAAAGAGAGCACTAGCATCAAGGCCAATTAGGAGGTAGAATGAGCCTTCATATTATTTTAGGAGGTTCTGGACAGGACTTCTGGCCTCCAAATATTTATATATACCCATAACTGATTCCACTCTGAGCATATTTTGTTGTTGTGTATCTTAAAACCTCTTTAGTTTTTAAGAATCATAGATTAAAAGGAAAATGCCCCTGGGAAGTGTTTAAGTCAGCAAATAGATTCAACAACATATATAAACCACCTACAGACCATGGAATACTTCATTAGGTACTAGGAAAGATACAAAGTTTAGATAAAATACAGTTATTGCCTTTATAAAGTTTATGAAGTCCAATGGAGAGAAGCCCACAGAGATAGCTACAATATTCAATGTTACAAGATAATTGCATCAAGTGAGGCACAAAACTAAGTGCTGTATGAAGCCCAAAGGGCAGGCTTACGATGGAGATGGTGGGAAGGTGAAGAGACAATCAGAGTAGACTTCATGGAGGATGCGTGTTTGATTTGGGTTTTAAAGAGTAGATGGGGCAGATGAACATTCCAGGCATATGGAATAGAGTGAGAAAGACCGAGAGACCAAAAAGTATGGGCTATTTTGGAGGTCTGAGATTAATCTCATATAGTTATACACAGAGATCATGGAAAAGATAAAGATGGAAGAGATTAACTGTAGCATTAGGTGGCGGAAAGTCTTGAAAGTCAGGTAAAAAATTGCTCATTACACTGCAAACAATATAGAATCACTGAAAAATCTTGAGTGTAAGATTCATATGGCAATGAGTTCTGAGCTGGGGGAGCTGAGAGACAAGGAGAACAAAAACAGGTTTCTTCAAGTATTTGAAAGGCAGTCAAGGGTGGAGATTGTAGAGATGCAGATGTAGACTTGATATAAACTTCCTAACTATTAGAGTTGTCCAAAAGTATAATCAGGGCAGTGAGGTCAGCCAGTGGATATTGAGTGCTGGACCTGGAGTCAGGAAGATTCATCTTCCTGAGGTCAAATCCAGTCTTGCACACTTACCAGCTGTATGATCCTGGGCAAGATACTTAATCCTATTGACCTCAGTTTCCTCATCTGTAAAATTAGCTGGAGAAGTGTTGTGAGGGTTTATTTAGCAATTAATTTAGTAATAGTGTTGGACCTAGCAGGAAGGGCTAGAGAATTCCAAGATGGAATGAAGGAGCAGGAAGTGGGCTTGTGCTCTGAGAAAGACTCTATTAGTGGTTGGACATAATTGTTGCTAACCCTGGGAGATCTCAGAGTTAGGGAAAAACTGCATCCAGATTCCCTGGGATCCTGTGAAGTGAAGGCTTTCAGCAAGTGGACAAGACCTGCAGAGCTGCACCAAGTGGGGAAGTGGTTTGGGATCTGGTGGACAGCATTTCAAACTCACTCTCCCTACCTGGGTACCTTGGATTACCTTGGCTCTTGGCATCCTGTGACCATCCTTGGATTACCGTGAGACCCCAATTGCACTTTAGCTGTGCTGACCAAACCTGGTCAGCCTTCCCTGTGTTTCTAGTACTGCACGTTTGGGCCCTGCCTGGCTTAGGTCAATTATATTAGAGTAGTCAAGTCCTTCCCTGCCCCCTGTGTTTTGCCCTTAGGTTTCAAGTGTAGAAATCCCCTAACTCATCCTTTATTTAGTTTCCCTCAAATAAACTGCATAAACTTTACCTTTGCCTGCTGGTTCCATAGACCCTGGCCTAGGGTGAACTGGGTGACTGTTGGGCCAACTGCCATTCCTGTGTCAGTTAAAACAGTGAACCCTGATCTCCCTATCCTGGTTGGTCCTGTCTCTCCTTCAACCCAGTGTGGACCCACAAAACATTTAGGTTATATTTTAATAATAATTAACATCCCTGGTGCCCCATCATTTCAGAAGGAACTGGCAAACCACTTCAATATTTTTGCCAGAAAAAACCCAAAAGGGATCATGGAGATTTGGATGTGACTGAAAAACAATGGAACAACAAAAACAAAAGGTGTAGTGGTTTGTCTTAGGAGACAGTGGGCTCCTTTCACTGAAGGTCTTTAAACAAAAGTTAATGACCACTTGTTGAGTATTTTGTAATGGGAATTCTTTTCTGAGGTGTGAGATGGACCACACAGGGGCTGAGGTCCCTCCTAACTCTAAAATCATGATTCTTGTTCTGGGACTGGCTATGTGCCTAGGACAACTCTGTGGGACTGTTGTTGAAGGAGATTGCGCCATAGCTTCCAGAGTAGTAGGGACTGATTGGGAATTGACTAGTGAAGGGGGAAGTGGGAATGGAGACTGAAAGTTAGTGCCAGTGGTCACCGGGGTTGGGGAGTTGATTTGGAGGCTCTACATGAAAAGGTGAGAGGTTAAGAGAGGGAACAAATCCATAGGAATGGTAAATTTTACTGAGAATAAATGGAACAATGAGAGAGTGACTGAGCTGATGAGAGCCAGCCGGAAGAGTGTGGAACTGGAAAGCTCCAGAAGCGCATTCAAATTTAGTCTGGGAGAGACTTCATATAAGTTTAGGGTAATGAATTACAGTAACCCTGCTGCTTAAATGCCACCAGGAAAAAATAATGATGAGAGTCTGTAAAAATAGATTTTCGTCTTATGTAATATGTGTGAATTGTGTATTTCTGAGCTCCTCTTAGTTCTATTTTAGAAAAAGATTGCCCAGGAGGGATGAATGACTTAGGGCATGGGGTGTGTATGACAGAATGACAGTAGTATGACTCAGTGATATGAAGGATGGATTGGGACCAGGAAAGAGAATGAATTGGGGGAGGTCCATTAAGGTTTTATTGCAATAATCCAGGCAGAGGGATCTGTACTGGAGAGATGGCAATGAAAACAGAGAGGAGGTGATAGATGAAAGAGATATGATGAAGGTTAAGGTGATCTTTGGGGACTATTTAGCGTGGTGAAGGGGTGGTGAGAGTTAGAGAAATCACCAAGGCTTACAATATAGGACACAGAGAGTGGTGGTGTCTCTGATATAAATATAGATGTAAGAAGGAAGAGAAGGTTTAAGGAGAAGAATAATAAGCAGGATTGTAGATATTGAGTTGGGAGTGCTGGTGAGACATCCATTTGAAAATACCAAAAAAAAATGTAGGCAGCTGGAGTCTAAGAGATATATGAGGGCTGGAGATATTACTGATTTGAATCATCTGCATAGTATTGGTAGCTGAAGTTAAGGAAATGAATGAGATTCACATGAGAGAACCTAGAAAAAGAGGAATAAAGAACTGATCCAATTCACTTGAAAGAGGTCATAAGAGGACAAGGAGCCAGTGAATAAGGCAGAGAGGAATAAGCAGAAATGGAGGAGGACATTCTAGAAGATATGACATCACTAAAGTCAAGAGAAGAAAATATGTAGTATGAGAGAGTAGTCAACAGTGCGAAATACTGCCCAATAGATTTGTCACATAGATCTACATGTGTTTATTCCAGAGGAAAAAAAGAAATACATGAGCTAAAAGCCATATGAGCAGCTCTGTAAGAGGTATATAGTTTGACTGATCATCTATCCAGCATCTGAATATTTGTTAAATTCTTACTTTGTGCTCAGTAAAGAGGGATACAAATGCAGAAGCCAAGACAGTCTGCCCACAAGGAAGTTAGATCCTAATGGAGGAAATAGCAAACACAGGAGAAGAGTGATTTGGGAGGAATCTTTGGTTCAGAAAGTTACAGCAATGGTAAGACCATAGAGGAGTAGCTTGGCACACATCTATGTGCTATAAGCAATGTCTAATAGGTCAATACATGCAGAATGATAAAAGCTTATGCTTGTAGGGATATTGACAGATGCAGAACTCTTTATATGGATATGTCAATTTTTTAATTTTTACCAGAATCTTAGGAAGTAGGTAATAATAACAAAAACAGCAATGCCATATTTACTCATACATTTATTCAACCTCCAAGTTATCCACTTGTGAAATATTAAACCACCGTTAAACATTAAACATAAAAGAATGATAGCGGGATATCGACTTGACTTAGGACCAGAGAATGAGATAATGATTATATATGGATATATTTATATATTTTATACATATATACACATACATACATGTCTCTCTATATATGTATATTGTGGGAAATATAAGTAAGGTAATGGGGTCACCAGGGATATTTTAAATAAACTAAATGGTTTGTGGGAACACACACACTGGGATTTATGAGAGACTGGACCAGGATGGAAAGACCAGAGTTTACTGGATTCCCACAGGAATGGCAGAGTTGATCTTAACCGTCACTCAGCTTCCCCTAGGCCAGAGTCTAGAAACAAGCTGACAAGCTAAAAAGGGACTTAACAGCTTTAATTATGTTTGACTAAAAGGTGGGAAAGGGTTTTCTATACTTAAAATCTAAAGGATAAAACCACAGGACTTATTCTACTCTTATCTAAGTGATCTAAACTAACAGGGCCCAAGGAGCTGTAAATGGAGTCTCTGGGTGACTACCTCAGACCTGGAACCTGCCAGGCTTGAGTACAGCTAGGGGCTTTGTGGCTTTGGGATTCTCACTGCAATCCACTGATGATCTCTGGATGCCAATAGCCAAAGTTGTCTCAGGTACCAAGTAGTGAGGGTTTTGCTTGAAGCACTGTCCACCATATCTCAAACTTCACCTCTTCCCTGGCACAGGACTGTTGATCTTCTCTCCTTTTGCTAGATGCCACCTCTCAGGATCCCAGGGGAAAATCAGGATGCAAGATGTCTTTTTACACTGAGTGCTCCCAGGGCTGACCACAGTTTGTGTTAACCCCTAATGGAGTCCCACTCAGAGCCAAGTCCCCTCTTCCTGCTCCTTCATTCCAACCTGGAATTCCCAGCTCCAGCTCCTTCCTGCTATGTACAACTTAATTCCTAATCAGTAGCTAATCTAATCTTCCTCACAACAATATGTATATATGTGTGTGCATATATTTATTTTACTAATTGCTTTTTTTTGTAACCTTGTGAGGTAGAACAAACATTAAAAAGAAACTCCTATTTGACCCAGAAATATCACTAGTAGGTCTATATCTCAAAGAAATCAAAGAAAGGAGTAAAGGACCCACTTGTACAAAAATAATTTATAGCAGTTTTTTATTGTGGGAAAGAATTGGAAATTGAAGATATGTTTGTCAATTGGGGAATGGCTGAACAAGGAATAGTATATAATTGTAATGGAATACTACTATGCCATAAGAAATGATGAACAAAATGAGCTAAAAAAACCTGGAAAGATTTATATGAAGTAATGCAAAGTGAAGTAAACAGAAAACAGGAGAATGTTGTACAGAGTAACAGCAATAATATATGAAGATCAACTGCTTATCAGTAGTGTAAGGACCCAAGAAAACTCCAAGGGACTCATGTTGGAAAAGGATATTTACTGCTATAGAAGGAACTGACAGCATCTGAATGCAGACTAAAACATAATATTTAGTTATTTAGTTCCTTCATGAGATTTTTTCCTGTAGAAGCAATATGCCTTCTTTCACAACACAATGAACATGGAAATATATATTGTATGATAACACTTGTGAAACCTATATCATATAACCTACCACCTTGGGGAGTGAGAAGGAAGGAGAATATGGATCCCAAAATATTAGAAATGATTATTAAAAATTATCTTTACATGTTAAAAAGGAGATTTCCAGAAGTTAAGTGATTTGTCTAGTAAGGAGGTAGGATTCCAATCTGAGATTTTTTGACTCTTGGTACAGTTTCTACTGCACCATGTCATTTTTAGGGGTGAGAAATAGAGGCTGTTAATTTGATAGTAGCTCGCACACTGTTTCTTCCAACTCAATATTGCATAGAGCACAAAATCACCGTCCAAAGAGAACACTTCTGAATTTCTTGGAGTTGGAATCCACTTGTATTAAATGGGAGATAAATGAGTATGGTTGAAAGATCATTGGCATTTTAAAAAATCCTTACCTTCTGTCTTTTTTTTTTTAAACCCTTAACTTCTGTGTATTGGCTCCTAGGTAGAAGAGTGGTAAGGGTGGGCAATGGGGGTCACACATCTGGGAAGTGTCTGAAGCCAGATTTGAACCTAGGACCTTCTATCTCTAGGCCTGACTCTCAAACCACTGAGCTACCCAGCTGCCCCTTTACCTTCTGTCTTATAATCAATACTAGGTCTCAATTCTAAGGATTAGGCAATTGGGGCTAAATGACTTGCTTAGGGTTAAACATCTAGGAAATATCTGAGGTCAGATTTGAATCCAGGTCCTCTCAACTCTAGACCTCATGCTCTATCCACTATGATACCCAGTTGCCCCAAGATTATTAGGTTTTGAGACCTAGGATTGAGGTTTAAAAGCTAGGCTTTGCAATTATTACCTGTGTGATATTGGACAAGATATTTACCTTATCTGAAATTCATTTTCCTCATCTGATCATCATCTCTCTTAAGCCCCTGGTGGAGATAGCCAAGGACTCTGATTGATACCCTCCAGACCACTGACTTTGCTTCCAGTGTTCCCCCACAGATATATAGGAGCAATCCTTGTGGAGGAGTCTTCTTTCCTCACCCCCATTTACACTTATTTCTGAACAGCTGCTCTTGACTGGCTGATAAGCCAAAGAACCCTGAAGGGGCAGGTATTAGGTTTTAATTCCATAAGGGTGATTGATGTATAACCTAGTAACTTCAGGTGTATATGACTTGTTCTAGAAGTTTATCATTTTAGTGGATAGAATTCTCCTGTTTGTTGATTGTCGGGGGCCAGGGTAGAAGAGAGACCTTTGTTCTGGGGGTCACTACCAATCATTTGGGCTCTTTGGCTGCTGCAACACTCTTAGTCGCTAATGACATGGAAAAGAAAATTCTTGCCACAAAAGTCCCTGATTCTGTTGAATGGCTCAAAATCACAAAAGAATAAGGTTTTGTCTTTTTCTTTAAAAATTAAAAAAATGTTTTTTATATTAACATTTTTTTTACATTAAAGTTCTCAGGAATCTCCCTTCTTCCTGCATTAGAGAAGGCATCATCAGGGAAAAAAGAAAAGAACCTATATATTCTAAAAGATTTATAGGAGCTCTCTTTGTGGTGGCAAAGAACTGGAAACTGAGGGGATGCCCATTGATTGGAGCATGGCTGAACAAATTGTGGCTAAACGAGAATAAGATTTTTATCAGTGAAATAACATTAAAGAAGATGGATTAAGATTTGTTTTGCCCCTGCACCTTAAGGATCACTGGGTCTTTTCATATGGCTTATAGCTGAAACAACTTGTATAAGTCATTTCTCTTATTAGAAATGTGAGCTTCTTGAGAGTAGGGGCTGTCTTATATGTTTATATCTCCAGGGCTTAGAATAGTGCTTTGCACATTGTTAACATTTAATAAATATCTTTTTATTAATAAATCAATTCATTCATTCATTTGTGAGGGGGGGGGCTGGTGCCTGACACATAGGCATTTAAGAAATGTTGATTGATTGATTGTGTTCTCTTATCTCTCAGGTCTTTGACTCTATCCTTTCTTTTTGGGCTTTAAATAAAAATAGGACACATGGCTTCTTCTTAATTCATAGTTAAAGGTAATCAGAGAATGCACGCCTCACTGCAAAAGCTGAACTATTTATCAAAGTGCTTCCTAAATAATTTTTGAACCAGATGAAATTTTTTCTAGAACTTTTTTTTATATACAGCTAGGTCTCTGATTAATAGACCTAATTAGATTAGATACAATACCGCAAACTAAAGTATACAGTGATGAATCCTCTGACGTGGTCACATGTATAGAATCTGAAGTATTTGAAGTTATGATTCTGTAAAATATGGTAATTGATACCTTCCCAGTGGAATCAGGCAGTGCAAATTTGAATAATGTGATCCCTTCAGGAAGGGTTCTTTATTAGCACTAATTGGGATCTAGCTATACAGCAAAATCCCAACTGTCTGACACTAGTAGCTAGCAAGAAATCAAACTACAATTTTCTGAATTAGGTACAATGCTGATTCTAATTTAAAGTGACTATAACAGATCGTTTTCCTTTTCTTATCCTCTGCCTTCCCCCCACAATCAAGTAAGAAAACAAACCTTTAGTGACTCTTTTCAGAACCCAGAACTTAGGGTTGTACAGTTCACTTTAGAATACAATTGTTAGGCCAGCATTAAAGATGTTTGTTTTATGTTTTTTTTTTAATTTTAAACCCTTAACTTCTGTGTATTGACTTATAGGTGGAAGAGTGGTAAGGGTAGGCAATGGGGGTCAAGTGACTTGCCCAGGGTCACACAGCTGGGAAGTGTCTGAGGCGGGATTTGAACCTAGGACCTCCCATCTCTAGGCCTGGCTCTCAATCCACTGAGCTACCCAGCTGCCCCTGTTTTATGTTTACTTCATCAGCAGATGAAATAAAAACCTTAAGGAACTATGAGTAGCCAATCCAGCTCCTTTGCTGACTCACAATGAGCATCCTCCTGCCCTTGGTCCCTATTCCTCTTTTTGTCGTGATTTTTCCACATCTGAAAGAGGAATCACAGTATTTACTTCCTTATATCTCATAGTGGGTAGGAGGCTGAACTTACTCATCCATGGCTTCTAGTGGCTGGTAGAATTAAAAACAATCTCTAAACTCAGTCACCATGCAATAGAATTTTTGAATGAAATAAAAACAACAGCTGGTGTTGTTGGATTTTACCCTTTAGTCACATGTTAATATCTATTTGAAAATCTTAAAAAATTCTTCTCTGATCCTGATTGATCAATGCAGTTAGAATGCCAAAGCACAAAGGAGATGAGGTCAGTCTTGGACTTTAAATCTCATTAATCTTTTTGGAAGCCATAGTGAGAATTCTGTCTTGATATCCAAATTGTATGTAGACTCTCTTTGAATTTGAAGGATGTCAACTGTCATCTCATAGGGCATTCTACCTGAAAAAGAAATTTCTTCAGTGATTTCCCTGATATTGGGTCACCAAGCTTCCATTGAATGTTACAAGTGACAAGGAGCTCATTTCCTCAAGGATTTGATAATAACCTTTTTGGGGGCTCCTTCAACTGTGAGAAATTCTCTTCCTTCCTCCCTCCCTCCCTCTCTTCTATACTTCCT
>NC_058132.1:191163770-191214562 GCF_016433145.1 Gracilinanus agilis | reverse complement strand
CTTCTTTCCTCCCTTCCTCCCTTCCTCCCTTCCTTCCTTCCTTCCTTCCTTCCTTCCTTCCTTTCCTTCTTTTTTATCTTAGTTACAACTCTAAGATAGAAGGACAAAGACTAGGCAAATGGAGTTAAGTGAATTGTCCAGGGTCACATAACTAGGAAGTATCTGAGGTTAGATTTGAACCCAGGTGCTCCCAACTGCAGGACTGACTCTTTATCCATTGTACTACCTGACTGCTCTCAGATTCTTTATTTCTAGCCAAAATATGTGCCCTGAAAATTTCTACTCCTAGTACTAGTTTTGGTCTTTGGAACAACTTTTTTCCAATCCTTTTTCCAGATGACCATCCTTCAAGCTATTTGAACACAACTACTGACCTAATAAATTTTTTCTTCTCTATGTTAAGCTTTCGTAATTCCTCCAGCTATTTCTCATATGACATTTCTACTAGGGCATGAGTTCTGTTTTCTCACTGCCCCTCTTTAAAAAAAATGAAGGCCCTGGCATAGTTTCAAGTTGTAATTGAACCAGAGCAGAGTTTATTCGGGTTATTGCTTCTCCTGCTCTGTAAAAAAGAATTCTTTTAATTCAGCCCACAATTAGATATATACATGATGTTCCCAAATCTTTAGTATAGTTTTAAGGGGAAAGAGAATAAATATTTATGTAATGCCTACTTTATGCTGTAGAAATATTATCTCATTTCATCCTCACAATTGTCCTGTGAGGTAGGTGCTGTTTTTATCTCCATTTTGTTTTTGAGGAGATAAAAGTAAACCGAAGTTATAGGTGATTTGCCCAGAATCACACAGTTAGTAAGTGTCTGAGACTGGATTTGAATTAAGATTTCGCTGATTCTAGGCTTATTTTTAAGTTAAGGCTTTGGGGATATTCTGCATTTTTTTGAAAGACGTCACATTGTTGACTCATTTTAACTTCCTCATATTTACATAGCATTCTGTCGTTTACTAGAATTATCTGGTACTGTGGGAAAAGCTTTGGAGTTAGGAGAGGTGGTTTTGAGGGTATTTGTGATGAAAATGTTCTTTAATTCCATTTGTTTTTACATCATAGTTATTTGTGGAAATTCCCTACCATCCTCCTCACTTTCCATTTAACTCTCTTTTGTACCACAGAAGAATAACTGAAGTCTTAAAAGACCAATAAAGTGATTATTTGTGCCAATGTATGCAGCCTTCTGCTCCTAGGATTCCCCTGACGCTCTGTTGTTAGAGGGAAGAGATGTTTTGTTTTCTCTTCTTTGGGACCATTACTGAGTTTTTAGTTACTCAGAACTTGAATGAACAAAGTGTTTTCTGAAATTTAAAGGAACAAAGAAGTACAGGATTACCAGGCTTCCTTTTATATTATAAAGTAGATGAGGGGAATATATCAAATAAGTAGGAAAAAGAAGCAATCAATAACCATAGTCTAATGTTTGATAACTCAATAACATAAATTAGTAGGGGCTAGATTTCCCTTTGACAAAAATTGCTGGAAAAACCTGGAAGAAGTTTGGCAGATATTATTATTAGGCCATCATCTTGCATAATATGGCACAAGAAGTGTAGAAGAGATATACAATCAGAATATAAAAGGTCATACAAAAAATTAGAGAGAAGAATGAGTTCATGAATATGGCTTAGGGAAGAATGCCTAACTGTTTTTGAGTATAAAGAATAACATAGACTAAATAAAACTTAAAAAAAAACCACCCAAATCCTACTACACCAATAAAATAAATTAAGACAGAATTAGAAGAGAAATAGTATGGTGATAAAAATGTTTGTATCAAACAATAATAAATATCTGAAACATACCAAAAATAGATACAAATGTATCATTCCAAAAACATTCTATTTTGGATTCAGTTTGGAATTAGCAAGAAAAACGTCTAACTTCCATATTCTTTGATCCAATGTGCCCTCAAAGACATCAAAGACAGAAACAAAGGACTAATATATACTAAAATACTCACTGTAGCACTTTATGTGGAAGCAAAGAACTTAAAATAAAGTGAGTTATTCTTTAAAAAAGTCTTATTTTCCCAATTAAATCCAATAACAATTTTTAACATATGTCTTCTAAAATTATAAGATTCAAATTGTCTCCTTTTCTCCCTTCCTCCCTCTCTTTTGGACATGGTAAATAATTTGATCTGGGTTATACGCATATGATCATGCAAAATATAATTCCATATTGGTCATGTTGTAAAAGAATAATCTTAAAAATACACATAAATAAAATAAACTGAATAATATTATGCTTCAATTTGCATTCTGACTCAGTTCTTTTTCTGGAAGAGGTTAACAGTTTTAGTCATAAGCCCTTCAGAATCATTGGATCATTGTATTTCTGAGAATATCTAAGTCATTCACATTCAATCACCTTGTATGTTCTTCTGGCTTTGCTTATTTCATTCTGCATCAGTTCATATAAGTCTTTCCAGTTTTCTTCTAAAATCATCACGCTCATCATTTATTATAGCTCAGTAATATTCCATCACAATCATATTCCAAAATTTGTTCAGGTATTCCCCAAATGACGGACATTCCTATAATTTCCAATTATTTGCTACCATAAAAAAGAGCTGCTATAAATATTTTTGTACAAGTAGACCCTTTTCTCTTTAAAAAAATCTCTTTGGAATAATAAGGAAAAAGACTTGTACAAAAATATTTATAGCCGTACTCTTTGTGGTGGCAAAAAAATTGGAAAATGAGGGGATGCCCTTTGATTGGGCAATGGCTGAACAAATTGTGGCATCTGTTGGTGATGGAATACTATTGTGCTAAAAGGAATAATGAACTGGAGGAATTCCGTGTGAACTAGAACAACCTCCAGGAACTGATGCAGAGTGAAAGGAGCAGAACAGGAGAACATTGTACATAGAGACTGATACATTATGGCATAATCAAACGTAATGGACTTCTCTACTAACAGCAATGCAATGATATAGAACAATTCTGAGGGACTTATGAGAGAGCATGCTATCCACATCCAAAGAAAGAACTGTGGAAGTAGAAACACAGAAGAAAAACATTTCCTTGATCACATGGTTCAATGGGGCTATGACTGGGGATGTTGACTCTAAATAATTACTCTATTGCAAATATTAATAATATGGAAATAGGTCTTGATCAATGATATGTGTAAAACCCAGTTCAATTGCTCATTGGCTATGGGGGGGGGAGGGAAAGAACATGAATCATGTAACCATGGAAAAAAATCTTCTAAATTAATTAAATAAATAAATTGAAAAAATTTTCTTTGGGATACAAATCCAGGAATGGTATTATTGTAACAAAGGATATGTACAGTTTAATACCTCTTTGGGCATAGTTCCAAATTGCTCTCTAGAAGGTTTGAATAAATTCACAACTCCATCAACAATGTATTAGAATCCCAATTTTGCCACATCCCCCCCAAAGGCAGTCTGTTTCTTTTTGCTGTCATATTAGCCAAGTACTTCAAAGTTGTTTTAATTTTCATTTCTTTAATCAAGAGTGATCTAGACCATTTTTCATATGATTATAAGATAGCTTTGATTTCTTCTTCTGAAAATTGCCTATTTATATTCTTTGCCCATTTGTCAAGTGGGAAATGAGTTGTATATGTGTAAATATGACTCAGTTCTCTATACATTTGAGAAATGAGACCTTTATCATAGAAATTGGCTATAGAAATTTTCTCCAGTTTATGGTTTCCCTTCTAATTTTGGTTACATTGGTTTTGTTTGTACAAAATCTTTTGAATTTAATATAATCAAAATTATTCATTTTCTATCCCATAATGTTCTCTAAATCTTGTTTGGACATAAATTCTTCCCTTCTTCATAAATTTGACAGGTAAACTATTCTATGTTCCCATAATTTACTTATGGTATCATTTTATGGCTAAATCATATGCCCATTTTGATTATCTTGGTATAAGGTATAAGATATTGGTCTATACCTAGTTTTTGCCTTACTGTTTTCCAATTTTCCTTCAGTTTTTGTCAAATAGTAAGTTCTTATCCAAAAAAATTTGGATCTTTGGGTTTATCAAACACTAGATTGCTATGGTCATTTACTCTTATAAATTGGGTATTTAATTTATTCATTATTCTCTTTCTTAGTACCATATGTAATGAATAAAGGGGATGAAGCTAGTAATAATATTAGAAGGAGCTAGCCTTGGAGAGGATGGTAATCAAGTTCCAGGATAGCAGAGAGATAAGAGAAATTCTCTTCTGCTAGGCACCAAGCTCCTTTAAGATGTCAAAATCTGCAGCCCCTATCCTGATGAGGAAGTGACTTCCTATTGGTGTGTATAGTAGTTTGACAGGAAGTGAGTATGGGACTTCTTGTCCAACAGCAATGGAGTTTATCCCTGCTGTAGCTGTTCAGAACCTTTCCTGTTGGCTGTCCCTGCTTGGCCTTAGATGAGTAGGCAATAACCACAAAGCTTTCAGATTAAGGTTAAGAGGTTTATTGATAAAAAGAGCACAAGTGATAAGGAAATGGAAAGAGGGTTAGGAAGTACTGAGAACTAAGGGTGAAAGATTTCTCTGACTAAAGATGCTGTTAGGTCTTCCCTGGATGCTTTTTGTAAAAAGGAAATTGGAAAAAACCATCTAAAAAGTGTATATATTTCTATGGACAAGGGAAATGTATCAAAACTACATTTCCCGTGATCCAACATGGTCCAACTGGTTTCCGTTTCCGACGTCTTGACGCAGGGGAGTGCTTAAATCTCGTGGGTTAGGAGGGAGTGGGCTCTCTTTGCGAGTAGGCCATGGCCAGGAAACAGGAGACAAAATGGAGGTGGCGGCAGTTTTGAATGCTTACAAGCGCGTGGTCTAATGATTTTATCTATCAACATGGCTTTAATTAAAATACTAATTTATATATTTATACCAGCCTTTATCATTTTTCATTTTTATAATTTGGCAACCACGAGCCCCTCCTACAGACAATCAGGGATGCTGCTATTGCTGCAGGACATTCACTCCCTGCCATTCAAGATAGCACAACACTATTTCCTTTAAGAGAAGTACCTACTTTTAATACTGAAGGAGACCTGGTATCTGTAAAACACTTTACTCCCTTCAGCCCTGATGATTTAGCTGGATTGAAAAAGAATATGCCTAGTTTTGAGAAAGAACCATTTCTAGTTTTAAAAACATTAGAAAATATATTTGATACTTATGACCCTACTTGGCAGGACGTTGAAAATGTTTTAGGAACACTTCTGACACATGGTGAGAAAGAGAGGATCATTAATCGGGCCAATCGTAATAAAAGTAAAGACACACCTAACTGGCCCCATAAAAATCCAAAATGGAATTACAACTCTCAAGCAGATACTAAAAAATTATATGAGGGCAGGCAAGCATTATTAACAGCTGTAAAAGCTTGTGCTGACACAGAAGACATGTGGGACAAATTCGAAAAAACTAAACAGCGTGTTGATGAAACTCCTTCCCATTTTATGGACAGACTGATTGAGGTTGCAAGGAGGTATATGGACCTTGACTTAACCATAGAACGGGAATTAAAACATGTACGTAGACAATTTGTAGAAAATTCCTGCAAAGTAGTCAAAGACTATTTTAAGACAAATTGCCCAAATTGGGATAGAATGAGCCTTGAAGAATTAAGGAAGACAGCATCTTATGTTTTTAGAAGCCAAGGAGAACAGGAGGATGATACTGACTTGATAGATACTTTAAAAGCAGAAATCAAAATGCTAAAAGCAAACCAAAAAAATAAAGGAGAGATTATAGCCCCTCTCCAAGAATCTAACAATCAGCCTGCTTTCTGTTATTTCTGTATAAAGAAGGTCCATACAATGGGGATTTGTAGGACTTTCTTGAGACTACTCAGAAATAATACCCAGCCAACAGATAACTATAGGAATAACAACAGAAACAGGAATAGCAATAATAAAGAGGATGATTCCGGGAATAGCAATTTTAGGCATGATAGAAATGCTAAAAATAAACCTCGGGATGATGATAGCTCATACCAAATGACCCCACAACAGTATATCTCAAGTGGAGCTCGCCCCCGAACTAATCAGGGTGCTAATGCCCCTCAGGGGGGTGCCCATGGAGCCCAAGCATCTTTATGAAGGTGCGTGGGGGGAGGGACGGCTTTGGAATCAGAAAGGGAAACTTTTGACTTTCCTGACCATGATGTTCTAATGCCTATTATCCCTATACATTCCCCCCCAAATAGTAAGGAACCTTATGTAACCCTAAAAGTGGGTAATTCATGTTATGGTTGTTTATTAGATACTGGGGCTTCAAGATCAGTACTGGTGAGCAAACCAGATGTAAACTGTGATTCTATTGGCTCTCTAAACGTAGTAGGGGTATCAGGGACATCTCAAAAGGTCCCAGAACTTTCTCCTCGTATGGTAAGCCTTGGACCTTTATCAATAGAACACTCCTTTCTTTTAATGCCTGGATCCCCCACAAATTTACTGGGAAGGGATCTATTATGCAAACTTAGAGCCACAATAATTTGCAATCCAGATGGTTCTATGTCACTGGAATTGCCAGAGGACTCTTTAAACCTACTCCCTGTACTTCTTTCAGAAGAGCAGGAAGTAAAAGAGCCTCCCATTCTTAAAATCCCAGATGATATTCCAGAGTCTCTATGGGCTACATCTTCTACTGATGTAGGCCTACTTAAATCAGCTGTACCTGTTCAGATTAAAACAAAAGGAGGACCAGCTCCCTCCATTCCTCAGTACCCTTTATCAAAAGAAGCCATTGAGGGAATTACCCCAGTGATAAATTCACTAATTGAGCAAGGAATAATAATCCCGTGCAAGTCAGAATATAATACACCTATTTTACCTGTCAAGAAGCCGAAATTAGGCCCAGATGGAAAACCCCAATATAGATTTGTTCAGGATCTAAGAGCTATAAACAATCATGTTATAAAGAGACACCAAGTGGTTTCAAACCCAAACACAATTATTTCTTCTATTCCCAGCACAGCCACTTACTTTACGGTCGTGGACCTGTGCTCAGCCTTTTTCTCAATTCCCATTCATGAGAATTCCAGACATATATTTGCCTTTACCTGGAATAATTCTTAGTGGTCGTGGGCCCGTCTTCCCCAAGGTTTCTGTGAGAGCCCGTGTATTTTTGCACAGATTTTGAGCCAAGATACAGAAAATATAATATTTAAAAATAGTAAATTGATTAAATATGTAGATGACTTGCTCCTGGCTTCACCTGATGCTGAAACATGCCAGGAAGATAGTAAACATCTTCTTTTAGTTACATAAAAGAGGACATAAAATAGCAAAAGAAAAAGTGCAGTGGTGTCTCCCCAGAGTGGAATATTTGGGGTTCATCTTGACAGCTGGTGCACGACATATATCCCCTAAGCGCATTGAAAATATTCAAAAATTGAGCAATCCTACCACTAAAAACACTTAAGAGCAATCCTAGGAGCAACAGGTTTCTGCAGACAATGGATCCCTTGCTATGGGGAAATTACTAAACCCCTTATAGCATTAACAAAAGATTCAGTCCCTGAACCACTTAAATTAGAGCCAGAACACAAGTTAGCTCTATCGAATTTAAAACAGGCTATTCTGTCTGCTCCTGCTCTAGGCATCCCAGATTATAACAAACCATTTACTTTATATGTACATGAGCGTAGAGGAGTAGCTTCAGGTGTTTTAACCCAAACTTTGGGACCATACCAGCGTCCAATTGCTTATTATTCAGCTCAGCTAGACCCTATAGCTGCAGGTGCACCACCATGCCTTAGAGGTGTAGCTGCCACAGCTCTGTTAGTGACAAAAACTGTTGATCTAGTATTGGGATGCCCATTAACAATTATGTGCCCACATGAAGTGGAAGCCTTACTGCTAAGACATAGAACACAGGCATTTTCTGATCAGAGAATTACAAGGTATGAAATAACCTTGCTAAATAATGAAAATATTACTTTAAAACGTTGTACAACCCTTAACCCAGCCACCTTACTTCCAGATTTACCAGTTTCAGAAGAACCTTTACATAATTGTGAAACTCTAGTGTCCATGGCTGAAAAGCCTCGAGATGATCTCCTGGACACTCCTTTAGAGAATCCTGATCTAGTTTTATTTACTGATGGCTCTTCATTTATGAGGGATGGCATACGCTACACTGGAGCTGCTGTAGTTACAGAATTTAACACTGTATGGTCAGCTTCACTGCCCTCAAATCTAAGTGCTCAAGCCGCAGAATTCATGGCTCTAAAACATGCATGTATAATTGCCAAAGATAAAAAGGCTACAATTTATACGGATTCTCGATATGCATTTGGAATATGTCATGCAGTGGGTATGTTATGGCTCCAGAGAGGATTTTTAACCTCAGCTGGAAAATCTATAGCTAATGCAAAAATTATTAATGAAGTTCTTTCTGCTCTCCAGCTACCTAAAACCCTAGCTGTAGTTCACTGCTCTGCCCATACAGGTGGCACTGACCCTGTCTCTAAGGGAAATAATCGGGCAGATATTGCTGCAAAGCTAGCAGCAATAGAAGGGCCTGAATTAATTTTAACATTAACAACCACTGATGACTTAAATTTATCACTTTCCTATGATGAGAAGGAAATAACAAAATGGAAGCAGAAATTTAAAGCCAAACAGATAAATGGAGTATGGGTGTCCTCTGAAGGAAAACCCCTGCTCCCTAGACACTTTTATCGCCAAATTTGCCAATCTATTCATAAAAATGGTCATTTTGGTACCCAGGGCATCGTGGACTCTGTTAAGAGAGTATGGATAGCTCCTGGCATAACCACTATAGCCTCTAAAGTGTGTGCAGCTTGCCCTACTTGCCAAGCATATAACCAACACGCCTTTCGTGGCAAGGCTTTTGGTGGGCGTCCATTGGCTTACACACCTTTTGAGCACCTACAAATTGATTTCATAACAATGCCAAAGGCTGGACAATATAAATTCTGTCTGGTCATAGTGGATCAACTGACCAGGTGGCTGGAAGCATTTCCTACTGCCCGAGCCACGTCAGCCTTTGTTGCCAAGGTGCTTTTAAAAGAAATTATTCCTCGTTTTGGTCTGCCTGCATGTATTGACTTGGACAGAGGGAGTCACTTTACTGATTCAGTTTTATCTGAAATATATTCATGCCTGGGGATAACTCCAAAATTCCATGTACCATATCTCCCCCAGAGCTCAGGCCAAGTTGAACGGATGAACAGAGAACTTAAAACCATGATTGGCAAATTATGTACTGAGACACATCTAAAATGGCCTGAAATTCTCCCTCTAGCTCTATTTTATCTTAGAAGCAGACCTAGGGGAGATCTACACATCTCACCATATGAGATGCTTTTTGGACATCCTCCTATACAGGCTAAACCTTTTTCTCCTGCATATACATCACTATTAGGAGGAGATACTTCTATTGCTTCCTATATACAGGAATTGCAACACAGACTGCGTGAACTCCATGAATCTGGAACTGCAGTACAAGCAGGACCAATAGACTTTTCAATTCACGACCTGAATCCAGGAGACAAAGTGTATATAAAGAACTTCCAGCGCACGGGGGCAACCCAGCCTTCGTGGGATGGGCCGTTTGAAATTTTAATAACCACCCCAACAGCTATAAAGATCGGAGAAAAGGACTCTTGGATTCAT
This sequence comes from Gracilinanus agilis, assembly GCF_016433145.1. NCBI lineage: Eukaryota > Metazoa > Chordata > Mammalia > Didelphimorphia > Didelphidae > Gracilinanus > Gracilinanus agilis. The sequence goes on along the minus strand of NC_058132.1, from coordinate 191,204,908 downwards.
TGCTCACATGTAAAGAGGGCATCTTCTATTGAACCTGATTGACTGTTTCCTGTTACCTGCATTGGAGATAACAGTTCATGGACTCATGGATGTTAATTTGGAATCATTGGTTTGTCTTGATTCTTTCCCTGAATTTATTCTAATTTCTTATTGATTTCCTAATATCTTTTAATAGAATAATTGATATTTTTTTTGTCTTTTTTCTCATTTTCTTGTACTTGTACATATAATCACTTAATTTTTTTCATTTTTTGCAATGCTATAATTTTAATATATATATAATTGCTGTAATATTAATGCTTACTCACAAGGTTTAGACTCCAAGAACTTGCCATATATTGTTAAATGTTATGGGACTGTGATTAATGCTTCTGTCTAATTCCAGGAGAAGGGAACACATGAGCCCTTAATGGTGCTAAGGAAAGCACAAGGTCATGAAGACCGACCGACAAATCCAATGGGATTCTGAGAACATCTGCACAGTGCCAAGGAGCACGAGGTTAAAGAGATCATACATATACAGGTGGGATTGAGGTACTCCCACGCCAACACTGAGGACTTGAACTCAGTGTAAGAATCGAAGCTGCGACGCTTAACATATGTTAAGACGTAGGACTCTCCGAACTACACTGCCAGTCAGGTACCACAGGTTGGCTATTATCTGGCTCACCCATATACTCCTGAGAGTAAAGGGAATGACAGACGCTTCCCTTGCATTTAAATCTGGTCCTTTTTTCTCTCTTATAAAATGGCAACTTCCTGTAGTCTTAGCTGCAAATGGGTAAGTGCAGTATTACTGCATTGTATCCTACAGACTAGTAGGATGGAAATTATAATTGATGAGACCCTAATACAAGGGCCTGTTATAATTTTATTTTGTTTTCTTCAAAAATTTTTTATGTACATAACTTTTGATATTTGATTTTGATTTTAATGCTTTTTTTTCAAAAGCTTCAATTTTCTTCTATTTGATTTTTATATTTTTTTCTTTCTTTTTTCTTTTAAATTTATTCATACAACCCCATGACTCATCTGTATATATTGAGCTGATCTGGGTATTTCTTTCTAAATACCCACGTCAGGGGGGATTGTATTTTTATAAAATCCAAGATTAATCGTATTTTATTATATTCAAGATTTAATTTTTGGTTTTGTTTGAGAAAATTCTCAGGGAAAGAAACTTGCTGATTCCTTAATCCAGAGAATGAACTGTTTGCAGAGAGATGCCTGAAGAACCTACGTTTAATCAAGAGATCCAGAATGAACTTTGGGTTGCAATTGATTGAACTGATGGGGTTGGTTGCATCAAGTGATCCAGAACAAACTTTGGGTACTAATGAATGAACTGATGGGTTTTTGAGCAGCTACTTTAATTGTACATGATATGCCGATTGGGGACTGCCCCAAGTTGGTTTCTTGTCAACGCGCTTAGCAAAACATTGGTTTTGCTTTCTCTCTTTTCCATTTCCCTCTTATCTCTAACTATTGTAGTTAGAAGGACCTTTGTGGTAGAAGATGTTTGTGTAACATGATCACTTGGGGTGACTAGGCACCCAATATGATCATCAGGGGGGATTGTGTAAATAGAATTAGCTTGATCCCATTTCAAGTCAAGAATCTACTCAACCCAGGCGTGCTAATGATGTCACTCCCACCTCCCTTAGTGGGGAGGGGAGACGAGTTACCCACACGTGACAATAAGTAACAAATTAAGAATAAGGGACTGCCCTTTGGGCAGTCCAAATCAATGTAGAAACTGCCATTTGTCCATTTGAATTAGAGGTGGACCACAGGAAGTGATGAAAGACACTATCTCTTTAAGTAAGTGAGTGAACTTCCTGTGGGGGCAGTTGCCGTCTGGAACTGGAGGAAGAAGCATCTCCTGAGACCACAGACAGATTACACTCTTGTATTGTCACGTGGGTAAGTTAGGCTGGCTTCCTTGGCCTAGCTGGCCAATTCTAACTCTGCCTATCTGGCTGTTGGGCCTTGTGGCTTACAGCTTCATTTATTTAGATTTCTAACCTCCCTCTTCTCTTTATCCCTATTTACCTTCCTGATTGTAAATAAACTCCTCAACCCGATGCTGACTTGGGTCTGATTTAATTACGGAATCAACCTGAATTGTTGATTCCTGGCGGCCACATATTTTAATATATAGATAAAATAACTAAATTTTAATTCTTACATTTTTGGCTGACCACTCGGTCTCTCGAACTCCCTCAATCTTTCTGAATTTTCTTGAATTCTATTCTTTGTATTTTCTCATCCTTAGCTGACCTGAGGTACCCTTTTTTAGAAAAAAGGTGTGTTTAAGAATTACCTCACGGGGATATCTGTTAAGTTGTTTTTTAAAATTCGATAATGTAAAAATATATGTATATTTATTTAACTCTTTTAGGAGTAATTTCACGGGGAATTATATAAAATCTGGGAAGAAAATGTATGTTTTGTAATCTATAATGTAAAGTTTAAATTCTTTTGAGAATAATTTCAGGATAAGGATCTTGCCATCTCCCCAGAATCCAGATGACGAACTTGTTTTGGTGAAGACACCATGAAGATGTCTGAAAAGCCTTCACTGTACCATGAAGACCAAAAATTGAACTTTGGGGTGCAGTTGATTGAACTATGGGGAGTTGAAATTGAGTTGTATGTATTGTTTTAATTGTACACTGTTATGCCAGTGGGGGACAGCCCCCAAATTGTTTTTTTTTTGTCAATGCGTCTAATTTTAACCATTTGTTCATCTATTTCTTTTATCCCCAAAAATTCCTGAAAAATTTAGAAGTTGTCTATTTTTACAGGTCCAGCGAAGAAAAAAGGACTAACCTTTTTTTTTGCCGGACCTCATGGGGAATTGTAAAAAGGAAATTGGAAAAAAACATCTAAAAAGTGTATATATTTCTATGGACAAGGGAAATGTATCAAAACTACATTTCCCGTGATCCAACATGGTCCAACTGGTTTCCGTTTCCGACGTCTTGACGCAGGGGAGCGCTTAAATCTCGTGGGTTAGGAGGGAGTGGGCTCTCTTTGCGAGTAGGCCATGGCCAGGAAACAGGAGACAAAATGGAGGTGGCAGCAGTTTTGAATGCTTACAAGCGCGTGGTCTAATGATTTTATCTATCAACATGGCTTTAATTAAAATACTAATTTATATATTTATACCAGCCTTTATCATTTTTCATTTTTATATTTTCCGCTGACCCAGGGCAGACAGCCCTGGGTCAGAGTGATGTGGTCTATTTGATAATAAAATAAAATTAATCCTTGGTTAAAAGTTGGTTTGCTTTGCCAGTAGTAATAATGGGTTTGTCCTACAGAATTGGTCTGACCCTATTCTAAGCCTAAAACTACCCACTTTCCCACTCCCACTTCCCAGATCCCAAGGGTTATGGGGCAAGTAAGAGGTGAGGGGAGAAGTGAAGAAGAAGAGGGTCTGCCAAGCTTATTTATAGCCTGGCTCCAACTGCCATATGCTACCAGCTGCCTGTTTCATGGCATGTTCCACATTCTAACCAGGGCAAACTTCCAGCTTGCGCCATGCAAAATATGGTAGTATGTTTTTCCATATTACACATATTGTTTTGATGATTAGTGCTTTATCGTACAATTGGTGATCAGGTAGTGGTAGGCTATTTTTCTTCACATTTTTTAATTAATTCCCTTGATATTATTGACCTTTTGCTTTTCCAGTTTGAATTTTGTTAATTCTACAAAATAATTTTTTGGTAGTTTTATTGGTATGACACTGAAAAAAATAAATATATTTACTTAGATTTATAATTTTTATTATATTATCTCAGCCCACCCATGAGCAATTTATATTTTTTCAATTATCTAGATCTGACTTTATTTGTGTGACAAGTATTTTGTAATTGTATTCATATAATACATTGGTTTTGGCAAGTGGTTTCCTAGGTATTTGATATTGTCTAGAGTTATTCTAAATAGAATTTCTCTTCCTACTTCTTGCTGTTGGATTTTGTTGGTAATATATAGAAATGCTAGTGATCTAGGTGGATTTATTTTGTTTCCTGCAACTTTGTTAAAGTTATTAATTATGTCAGCTAGTTTTTTAGTCAATTCTCTATGTAAAAGACAATATCATCTGCAAAGAACAATAGTTCAGCTTCCTCACTGCCACTTTAATTCCTTCTCTTATTGCTATACCTAACATTTCTAGTACAATATGAAATAATAGTCATGATAATTCTTGCTTCACCCCTGATATTATTGAGAAGGCTTCTAGTTTATCCCCAAAATGGATAATACTTGCTAATGTGCTTAGATAGATACTGCTTATCATCTTAAGAAAAGCATCAATTATTCCTAGGCTGTCTAGGTTATTTTTTTTAAACCCTTACTTTCTGTCTTAGAATCAATACTGTATATTGGTTCTAAGGCAGAAGAGTGGTAATGGCTAGGCAATTAGGGTTAAGTGACTTGCCCAGGGTGACACAGCTAGGAAGTGTCTGAGGCCAGATCTGAACCCAGGACATCCCATCTCTAGTCCTGGCTCTCAATCCACTGAGCCACCCAGTTGCTCCCTCTAGGGTTTTTTTTTTAATAGGATTGGGGTTTGTATTTTGTCAAAAGCTTTTTCTGCATCTATTGAGTTAATCGTGTAATTACTGTTGTTTTGGTTATTGATATGGTCAATTAAGCTGATAGTTTTATTAATATTGAACAACTCCTGCATTCTTGGTACGAATAATATGTGGAGATAGTGAATGATCCTTGTAATATATTGCCATAGTCTCCTTGCTAGTATTTTAATTAAAATTTTTGCATCTATATTCATTAAGGAAATTTATTTATAATTTGCTCTTCCTGGCTTAGGAATCAGCACCATATTTCTGTCATAAAAGGAATTTCTTATGAGTTCATTGATGGTTTGTTCAAATGCTTTTTCTGAGATAGTTATTTAAGTATTCAATTTCCTCTGCTGTTATTCTAGGCAATTTATATTTTTGTAAATATTCATCCATTTCACTTAAATTGCCAGTTTTATTGGCATTCAATTGGGGAAAATAACTCCTGATGATAGCTTTAATTTCCTCTTCATTGATGGTGAATTTGCCCTTTTCATTTTTTTTTAAACCCTTGTACTTCGGTGTATTGTCTCATAGGTGGAAGATTGGTAAGGGTGGGCAATGGGGGTCAAGTGACTTGCCCAGGGTCACACAGCTGGGAAGTGGCTGAGGCTGGGTTTGAACCTAGGACCTCCTGTCTCTAGGCCTGACTCTCACTCCACTGAGCTACCCAGCTGCCTCCAGCCCTTTTCATTTTTGATACTGGTAATTTGATTTCCTTCTTTCCTTTTTAAAAATCAGATTAACCATTGTTCTATTTTATTCATTTTTTAAAAAATAAAACCAACTCCTAGTTTTATTTTTTAGTTCAATAGTTTTCTCACTTTTAATTGTTTTGACTTCTTCTTTGATTTTCAGGATTTCCAATTTGATCTTTAACTGGAGATTTTTAATTTGTTCTTTTTCTAGCTGTTTTAGTTTGGAGCCTTTTTTTGATCAACTTTTTCCTCTATTTTATTGAGGTAAGCATTTAGCAAAATAAATTTTCTCCGAAGTACTGCTTTAGCTGCATCCAACAAATTTTGATATATTGTCTCATCATTCCATTCTCTTCAAAGAAATTACTGATTGTTTCTATGATTCATTCTTTGATCCACTCATTCTTTAGAATTATATTATTTAGTTTCCAATTGATTTTTAATTTGTCTTTCCATAGTCCCTTATTGGTTGTATTTTTTATTGCATTATGATCTGAAAGGGATGTGTTTGTTATTTCTACTTTTGTGCATTTGGTTGTGAGGTTTTTATGCTTTAATATATGGTTGATTTTTTGTGTAGGTGCCATGTATTGTTGAAAAGATTATCTATCCCCATTTAATTTTCTCCAGCGATCTATTAAATCTAACCTTTCTAAAATTTCTTTCAACTCCTTAAATTTTTCCTCGTTTATTTTTTGCTTAGCTTTATCTTGTTCTGAGAGGGGAAAGTTGAAGTCCTCCACTAGTGTAATTTTACTGTCCATTTTCTCTTGTAGCTCATTTAACTCCTCCTTAAAGAATTAGATGCTATGCCATTTGGTGTATTCATGTTTGGTACTGAATGTACCTTTTATTAGGATATAATTTCCTTCTTATCTCTTTTAATTAGATCTATTTTTGTTTTAGCTTTGTCTGAGATCATGATTGCTACTCCTATTTTTTTTTAACTTCAGCTTAAGCGCAAAGATTCTACTCTAACCCTTAACTTTACTCTATGTGTGTCTCCCTGCTTCACATGTAATATAAACAACATATAGTAAGATTCTGGTGTTTAATGCATCCACCCTGCTATCCATTTCAGTTGTATGGGCCATTTCTTCCTATTTACGTTCACAATTATGATTACTCACTGTGCATTCCCCATCATCCTGTTTTCTGTTTTTGCTCCTGCTCTTTCTTTCTTCTTTCACTCTGCCCCTCCTCAAAGGCATTTTGCTTTTAATCATTACTTCACCCAAGTCACTCTCCTTTTTATTAGCACCTCCCCCTTTTCTTATTCCCTTTCTACTTCTCTATAGGTAAGATAAACTACACCCAACTGAGTATGATGTTATTCCCTACCTGAGTCAATTCCAGTGAAAGAAAGGTTTGTGTTGCCTGTCATCACCCTCATCTTCCCCTCCATTGTAGTAGTTTTTTCCACACCTTTTCGGGTGAGATAATTTATCCCACTCTACTCACTTCTCTCTTCTCTCAGTGTAATTCTTCTTTTTTTAATCCCTTGTTTTTTTTTTTTTTTTTGGATTTTATGTCATCTAGGCAACTTATTCTCACACCCCCTTCTAACTGCCCCAATAAAGATATAATTATAAAGAATTATAAGAGTAATCTTCCCATATAACAATGTAAACAATTTGACCTTGAATATTTTAAGTTTTCTCTCTCCTATTTCTCTTTTTATATTTCATTTGAGTCTTGTATTTGAACATTAGATTTTCTGTTCAGAGCTGGCCTTTTCATCAGGAATGCTTGGTAATCCTCTATTTCATTAACTGACTATTTTTTCCATTGAATATATTCAGTTTTTCAGGGTAGGTGATTCTTGATCATAAACCTAGCTCCTTTGCCTTCTGGAATATCAAATTCCAAGCCCTCTGATCCATTAATGTAGAAGCTGCTAAGACCTGTGTAATTTTGACTTTCGTTCCTTGATATCTGAATTATTTCTTTCTGGCTGATTCCAGTATTTTTTTCCCTGCCATAGGAGCTCTGGAATTTGGCTATAATATTCCAGGGGGGTTTTCATTTGGAGATTTATTTCAGGAGGTGACTTTCAATTTTTATTTGACTTTCATGTTCAAGAATATACATGTTTTTCTTATTTCTTGTAAAATGCTGTCTAGACAAAAAATTGAAAATGTTATTATCAATTAAGAAATGTCTAAAACCCCCAAAATATTATGGTATATGAATGTAATGAATTATCATTGCTCTTCTGGACCAGGCCTTCTTTAGCTTAGACCAATGATTGAGATTTGAGATTAGAGTACACAATGAGAATATTGACCATCTAATGCAGTAAGAACAGCCTTGTTGATATTAAAAGGATACAATTTGACATTGAATTAATATAAAATATGATTCCCCTTTGCTTTGGAACTTATCATGGCAGGAGGTAAAACTAAGTGAGATAGTCATCTTCACAAGGAATGGGAATTCCTCTAAAATCCCAACATCAACACTGGGTCTTTTCCATATAGGCAAAAAGGAAGCCAAACCAATGATGATCACGAGAATGGCCTCCTTGTTACCTTAAAGGGAAACCATCCCAATTTCTATAAAATTGACACTGCTCCTACCACAACTGGGTCATGATAAATAATTAATTTGGAAAATTTAGAGAAACGAGGAAAAATTATGTGAACCAATTCAGAACAAAATAAAAAGCAAGAGCAAGAAAGGCAATACATAAAACAATGTAAATGAAATGATCATGAAAAAAAGTTGAATTAAGTAATGAAAGTCCTAGAGAAAAGATAGCATAATATATTTTGTCCCATCTAGAAGACACCCAGTGCTTTATAATACCATCTCATGTGATTACCACAATCACCCTGGGAGGTAGATGCTATTATTATCTTCATTTTACAGTTGTGTAAATGGAGGCAGGTAGAGGTTAAGTGACTTGGCCAGGGTAGTCTAGTAACTATATGTCTAGTAAACATATGAATCCAAATTTTAACTCAGTTCTGTCTCCAGGCATAATGCTGTATCCCTTATAATGCACAGCTTCTTCTAGGACAATATATTGTATGCATAGGGAGCACTAGTTTATCTTTTGTATCTTTTTGCTTAGCTGTTTAACTTGTTACAAAGGAGAGCTCAGAGAAATAATGGGAAATACTTTAGAAATATATAAGAGAAAGCAATTCAAGTGGGAAAAGAAACTCTCAAGGATAAAATTCAGAAGACACCAAAAGGAAAAAATTCTGCTGAGGAAGAAAAAAGGGGAATTGTCTACTGAGACCTAAGTGGATGTACAGGGAACTTATCAACATAGATTTGAAAACATATAGAAAATGGTATCAAGAACCAAAATAACAATGCCTGAATAATAAAATGTGGCTTGGCCTATTCAAGTTTCAGGAATGCTAAAACTCTAAATGATCAGAGGTTGCCAATTAAAGACAAGGACAACAAAAAAAGCATTTTAAAGTTTGTATTGCGTAGCCACACTGAAGTAATCTATATTAGGTTGTTCATCATCCAGGTATAGAGAAAAGGAGAGAATTTGAATTGCAAAAGATCAGAAAACAATTGTTTAAAATGGTTTCTATATGTAATTTTTAAAAAAGTGAAAAAATACTCAAGAATTTAAAAAAAGTATTTTAAAGACATAAAAAAGCTAAATTGGGAAAATAAATCAAAGGAGTGAAGAGACTGTCTTGAAGTCTTGGGGGGTAGATAGGATAGTGATTACTGGCACCAGGGAGAAGGTGAAGTCGCTCAACTCCTACTTTATTTTTATTTTTTCTGTCAAGGTGAATGATCTTTGAAATGGAAAGAACAGAATGAAAATGGCACATGTGAAGATGATCCACAAGATAAATAGGGAGATAGTGAGAGACCAAGCACCGAGCTGTACTTGGTAAGTGAAAGTTAGGAGTTCCAGATTTATTGTATGATAGGTTATCAAAAGATAGGGAGCTGTTACTGCTCAATTCCAGTCATTCTCTTTGAAAGATCATAGAAAACTGGCAAGGTATAGGTTTGGAGAAGGACAATTGACCCTGTTTAAAAAAAAAAAAAGAGATTGTAGTTGGTAAGCTATAGACAAACAACTTTAATTCAAATAGCAGAATTCTAGAATATATTATTAAAAATATGGTTAGTGAATATCTGGAAGAAAGAAGGTATCATTACAAAGAGGCTGCGAGATTTCATCAAGACTAGTTCATGTTATCTTAATCTTATTTTCCTTTTTCATATATTACTAAACTGATAGCTCAAGAGAATATTGTAGATAGAGTTTACCTAGATTTTAGCAAATCATTTGATCAGTCTCTTGTGTTATTCTTATGATAAAGATGGAGAGAGGTGAGCTTGATGTATACATGTTTTGGGGGATTTAGAACTGATTTGAATTGCCAGCCCTATGAAGTAGTTATTAATGTTTTAATGTAAACTGGGAAGGAAGTCTCCAGTGGACTGCTCCAGGGATCCAGACTTGGCCATATGCCACAACATTTTCTCTCAATGATTTGCCTAAAGGTATAGATAGTATGCTGATCAAACTCACAGATGTCACAAATCTGGAAGAGATAACAGTCAAGAAACACTGAATAAGATAAAATGAAATTTAATGAGGATAATTCTAAATTCTTACACTTGGTTTAAAAAAGATTTAAGGTCACAAAAACAAGAAGACAGGAAACATTCACATGACGTTTAATCAGAAAAAAAACATTTGGGCTTACAGTGGATTGCAAGATCAATGTGTATCAACAGTGTGATGGTAGCAACCAAGAAAAGTATAGCAATCTTAGGCTACGTTAAGACACATATAATTGCCACACAATAAAGAGGCTACAATTCTGCCATACTTTGCCCACTTAAGACTGTATTTTCAGTTTTAGTTTAGTTTCTATGTGACACATTTTAAGGAACTCATTGATAATGTGGAGAGTATCTGGAGGAGTACAACTAGGATGGGGAACAGCTTTGAGATCTTGCCACATGAGGATCAGTTGAAAGAAGTGGGAACAATCACTTAATGAAACATGCAAATATTTAAAAATGTTTACTAGGTTCCCCCACCATGTTAACTAATGGGAATACAATACCAAAGCCAAAGCCAAAACAAAATAAACAAAAACTCCAGACCCTGTTCTCAAGTAGCTTATGTTCTAACTGGGGAGACAACATATATATAAAGTATGTAGGGGATATGTATTGAGGGGATGGAATGTAAACTTAGAGGGGAAAATACAAGTGACTGAAGGAATCAGGAAAAGCATACTGCAGAAAATGGTATTTGAAGTATTTTTTGATGGAAGTCAGAGATTATAAGAGATGAATGTGAGGAAGGAGAGCATTATAGCTATAGGAGATAGCAAAGGCAGAGAGAGATAGAAAAGAGCACATGGTCAATGAAGAACAGTCAGTAGGTTAGTATGGTTGGACCATGGAGGAGGAAAGTGAGTGGTGTGTGAGAAGACTGGAAAGCTGGGAATGAACCAAGTTGTAAAGAGCTTTAAATGACAACAGAGCTTATAGCTGATCCTGGACATAAGGTAGCCACTGAAGATTTGTGAGTATTGTGGTGTCATGGTCAAATTTGTATTTTAGGAAAATCATACTGGTAGTTTTATGGAGGATGGACTGGAGTGGGGAGAGACTTGAATGAGGGAAAACAATTGGGGAACTATTACAGGCTGGAGGTGATAAATGCCTGAATTAGGGTGGAAATTGTGTGAGTGGTGAGAAAAAGCATATGCAAGAGATGACATAAAGGCTAGATCTGGCAACTGACAGATTTTTGGCATGAGTAAAAAGGAGGAGTTGAAGATGATGCCAGTTTGAGAACCTGAGTAATTGGAAGGATGGAAATACCTTCATCAATAATAGGGAAGTTTGGAAGAGAAAGGGATGTGAGGGAAAATGGTAATGGAGTTTATTTTGTACATTTCGACTTTGAGAAGCCTATGAAATATCTAGTAGAAATGTCTAGTAGGCAATTGGTTATATGAGAAGGTGCTTAAGAGGGAGACTAGGACCAGAGATATAGATATGGGAGTTATCTACTTGGAGCTGATAATTGCATCCCTGATTGCAGATGAAATCACTAAAAGAGAGAAAATAGAAAGATGAGGGCTGGGAATGGAGCCTGGATTGGCACTTGTATTTAGTGATCGTGACATGAATGAAGATTTAGTCAAAGAGACTGTAATTGAGAAGTCTTTGATTTTGTGATTCTCTGTGTTATAGCTGAAGAAGAAACCCATGGGAAACAGGAGAATTGTCCTTAAGTATCTGAACAGCTATCATATGGAACAGGGACTAATAGCTACAGGAAGAAGGAGTAGAGAAGCAGATTTCAGTTTAAGGTAAGGAAACAATTTCTAACAGAGTTAGTTATCTAAAAGTAGAATTGGCTGTCTTGGGAGGAAATGGATTGTCTCTGACTGGAGTTCTTCAAGAAAAGACAGAATGACTTCTATAAGTTATGTTGTAAAGGAAATTTTAATTCAGGCATGGTTTGGACCAGGTTACTTCTGGCACCCCTTTGAACATTGAATTTTGAAGATCCAGAGATCAGTGTGGTATTGAGGTAAATATAGGTTTTCAGAAGCTAGGCCAACAGTGCATGCTCTAGTAGGAACTATCTACTCAAAAAGGTTTTGAGTATGAGTCCCATGACTGCTGTGGAAGAACCAGCCTAACTTTTGCAATGCTCATCACCAGAGGGCTAACCACTATGTAATGATCTCCACCTCTGTACTTTTATATAGGTGACCCTCTTATATCTGTGGTATACTTCCTTGTCATTTCTCTCTTGAAGTCTTTAGCTTCCTTTTGTGTCATTTAAAATTATTCTAAACCCTGGACTCCCTGGTTCCTTTGTGAGAGGTGTTGGAGAAAGTATAAAAAAAGAGAGTTTTGGTGCCTTTTTGCTCTCTTGGCACTCTAGTGCTCTCGATCCTGGAGGAACTCTCAACCTAGGAGGCTCTCGACCCTGGACAGAAGAGTGCCTACCAGAGGAGACCCTTTTCCCCTACCTAACTTTTCCCTTTCCAAATCTAAATAAAACCTAGCTATTCTACAATAAGTGCTACCTGATCTTTATTGAGCTCCTAAGAACGTGGGTCAATTTCCCTTCCTGGGTTTGGGGGCTACCCTGGCTGTCCCAGGCTTTCCCTTTCTACCCTTCCTTTCCCTTCCTTCTCCTATCCTACCTTCTTCCCTTCTTTCACCTCACATTTTTATGGCAACCCAGATGAGACCAGAACCTGCCTGTCTGACTGCCTGCCGACTACCTGCCTACCTTACTGCCTACTGGTAAGTAAAAAAATTTTCCCTCCAAAATCCAGCCCAGCAATGGTCCCTTTCCCTACTAAACCCTTGCCAGGCTCCTCTGCCTCAGCAGGGGTCCCAGATCTAAATCCCCCTTACTCAGCCCAGGAGCCTTAGCCTTAGCCCTAACCCTCCTTACCCTTGCCAGGATAAAACCCAGCAGGGGGTTTCACTAAAACACCCAGCAGGGGTCCTGGGAAAAACCCTGGTCCCTCTCTGACTACCACCTCCCCAGCCTAATTCTAAAACTCCCTGCCTGCTTCTACCTCTAATTACCTACTGAAAAAAAAATAAAAGAAAAGCCCCCCAAATCCTACTTACCTTTGTAGGAAGGAACCCCCAGAGTGCTTTGGTCCCACTCCCTTCCTCCATCTTGATTCCCAGAACCCTGCAGTGCCTTGGCTCCACCCCTACCTACCCCCACCAGCACTAGTCCCACCCATAATTCTCCTCTGTAGTGCAAAAGGGTGCATATTAGCCCTGCAAAGCCTTACTGCAGAGTTTCTGACAGTTGAAAAGGGTTTAGAATCCTGAGGTTAGTCAGTTGACCCTGGAGACTCAATGAGGGTAGGAGGGGTCAACTGAGCTCTATCTTTGGATTGAAAACTTGGCCTATATTCTGCATCTTTTCTCTTAAAATTTATTAGCTTAAATATTTCCTTTGGATCTCCCTAACCTCCCTTATTCCCAATCATCATTTTCCTTTCCTGAATTCCTGGGGGGTTTTGAAAGGAGGGTGGATCTGTGTGGTAGTTTTCAAACTTGGTAGATTCAGTTTTCCCATAGTCGAGTAGGGCTTACTCTTGTTACAAATTATCTCTTAAATCATTGTATCCAACTTTCCTAACCCTATAGGTTACAAAACCCTTTGGGGATGAGTTAGGCAGGTCCTTTCTCAGTCTCACATTCCTGTCTTCCTCCCCCCACCTGAGGCTTTCTCTAGGCAGCTGTTAGTTACCTTGTATCCCTCCATCCCTTCCAATCAACCCTAAAAATCAATAAACCCTGTTTGTCACTTAATCAAACCTTTTGCTAGTTCATTAGTTGATTGATAAGAGATGTAGAAGGGGAGAAAGGAATAATATTGTCTCTGGGTCCTGAAGGGAATTGGAGGCATCCATTTTGGAGGAAGTGTAATCTCAATACTTCCTCTGGACTCTTCCTTTTTGAATCTGAGAAACTGACTAGAAAGCCCTCTAGTCAGTTTCAAGCCATTCTTGGTTGGCCCTAACCTTTGTCTGTAGAAGTGCCCTTCCTACCTGAAGGGCTCAGTCTGTTTCCCTTTAGTGTCTCTGTCTCAAACCTGAGTCCCAGTCTGTGTCCCTCAGACTGTAGCTGCCTGCCCAGAATACCTCATCCTCTCCCTTGCAATTCTTTATACCTCTGTGTTTATATTCCCTAAACTCAGTCATTCCCTTACTTCTCCTACCACCTCAATCTACCACCTTCACCATTGTACCTTCATTATCCATTTTACTGCCTTAGGGATCCACAAACCCCTATCCACAGTGCCTTATCCCTATCCAAACTACCTTTAGTTCCTTACCTGCCTTATCCCCAATTACAACCTTACCTCTGCCTTAATTTCCCTATTACCTCTAGCCTATTCCCTTATTACAGCCAGTTTATTACCCTACTAACTTAATCCCCTTATAACACCTCTCCCTGTGATACTGCACCCTGCCCACTAGAGGCCAACACTAAGCACTCAGTGTTTTTCCCCCTCCTTTTTTTTCTGCTAAGCTGCAGTGCTGCCTTTCTGCCACCGGAGGGCAGCACCAATAATACATAATATATAGCAAAACCAAACAAATAAATAAAAAATAATTTTTTTGCAGCTAAAACTAAATAAACAAATATACCAAACAAACAAACAAATAAATAATTTGGGATAGCTGACTAAATAAATAAATCAATAGAAGCCGCTCAATATGATCTCTTCTATACAGGAAAACCTTTTGGCTTTTGCCAAATTGGAAACCTTTCCAGTTTCTGAATGCCTCCTCCTTCTGATGCTGCTAGGAAATCTTTTCTTAATTTTCAATATGATGATGCAAAAGGCTGCAAATAGGAAACTGCAGGCCCAGATCCAACCAGCAGTACAAATCCAATTGGACAATTTTAAATACTCTGTGAACGATGCACTGGAAAAAGATGATCCAATTCAGATATCTGATTCAAAATTTTGGGAGGCTGTTCCTGAAATACTCACAGAGGAACATCCTATTTCTCCTATTTCTCCTGAAATAGAGAAGGTGACAGATGTAATGGAACTCCTCTCTCTTCTTGTGCATCTCCTGGCCAACTGTTCCTCCCCTCCCCCTTCTCCTGACACTCCTGTCCCTTCTCCCAACCCAGAACCAACCCTAGTTCAGACCATACCGATTCCTACCAATACTGCCTAGGTAAGCACCCAGATGACTCAGAAAAAAACAAAAACCATGCTATGATTATGATTCATGTGTTCTGATTCCTATGATGGCCTTTTCCCCTTAAGGGAAGTGCCTACATTAGACCAATCTGGGAATGTGATAAATTTAACATACCATACTCCATTTACTCCTCAAGATATCGAAGAATTTAAAAAAGATGTTCCAAATTATGACGAATCCATAGCTATAATAAAAAGGATGGAGGACATATTTTTCCAGTACAATCCTTCTTATGAGAATGTGGAAAAATTACTCAAGATCTTCCTGATAGAGAGAGAAAAAAACAAAATCATCTCTCATGTAAATAAGGCCCGAGGACAATATGCAGTACACTGGCCACGGGAGGATCCTCACTGGAATTACAATGATCCTGAGGAATATTTGCAGTTAAATAATGCTAGGGCTGCAATATTAAAAGCAATGAAAGAATGTGCAGAACATCCAGACAACTGGACCGAATTTGATCGCCTAAATCAAAATGATGACGAAACTCCCTCTCAGTTTATGGACAGGCTTATTGAATTGGGAGCTAGATATTTGGACTTGGATTTATCAATTGAGCAAGGAATATGACAAATAAGGCGACAATTTGCAAACAATTCTAGAAGAGTGCCCAGGATTACTTTAAGATGCATTGTCCCAAATGGCCAGAAATGGATCTGGACGAATTAAGGAAAATAGCTGTATGGTATCCAATATCTATTGGATACCATACAAAAAGAACTGAAATAATTACGTAATAAACTAGAAAAGCAGGAAAGAGGGCATGTTGATACTACACTAATACCACTTGCCCCTCTCCAAGAGTCTAATTAATCTCCGACCTGCCACTTCTATAACAAGAAGGGCCATTTAATGATGAATTGCAGGAATCTGTTCCAGACACTTAGGAATAATAATAACAACTACAACAATTTCAGGAACAATAACAACAATAATAACAACTATAAAAACAATACTAATTTCAGAAACAATAACTATCGGAAAAATAACTATAGAAATAACAATTTTAGGACTGATAATCAGGCAGATAACCCACAACAAAGGACCCTAAGTGGAGTTTGTCCACATACTACTCAGGGCACTACTGCCTCATGTTATAAGGAATTTCTGGGACAAAATGGGAAATCATCTTGAGTGATAGGATCGTTGGTTGAAGACCTCAGAATGCACCCAGGTGGTGAGAGCCAAGGCCAAAAGGCAGTTGGAACTAACCCAATAAATACCCATCATGCACAGCACAGAGCAGCTCATTCTGGAGTATTCTTGGGTGGAGGGTGGTTCAAGAGGGTGGGTAGGCTTTTGTACCTGAAATCTAGCTTCCTTCCCTAAGAGACCTAGAGAGCTGTCATACCTGCTGTCAATAGAGCTGAGAAAGAACAATTTTACCACCATCTAAGAAGAACATCTATAGCCTTCCCTATCCTTTGGTTTGGCTCTGACTAGGTAAAGCCAGGGTTAGTGAGAGGGTAAAGAAGCTCCAGCCTATCATTGATCTACCAACATCTACAATTTCTGATCACTTACTTTAAATTAGCTTAGATTTAGCATCCCTAAAACCTCTTACCTCATTCCTTGTTCCTGACCCCTTCTTGTGAGAAATTAACCTTGTTACAAAGTTCAACTAAAGACTGGAGTGCCTTTCCTAGTTAGTGAACATCCAAAGCTATTAGGAAGAGGGACCTTATTTCACACAGTCAGAATTTCAGTGTTTTCCATCTAGCATTAATACCAGCCCTTACCAACAACAAACCCAACCTCAAGTCAAAAGGCTTGGCTTGGGCAACTGTTAAAGGAGGCACCTTGGCAGGCTCAGTTTAGCGGAGCCTTTCAGATTGAGGGGGACACAGATCTCTTCTATTATCCAGTACTACAAAGCTGCTGCCTTGTGCTCCCCTTTTCCTGTTCCTGTGTTTTCTAACACCCTCCACATGGGGCAGAAGGAGGTGCCCCTTAAAATTCTATTGTTTTTGTTTTGTTGCTATTAACCCTTTTGAGTTTTCTCTTCCCCAAATAGCAAAGAAGAAGCAGCAGAATTTTACAATACAGACCTTGTCTACCCCCTTACTTTATTTGTGCCATCTGGTAGTCTATAACAAATTGTATCGATAATTTGGAAAACTTATATTTTGTGTATTTTGGAAGATTTGATCAATTACCTTGAAGGAAACCTGTATTGTATTAACTTGATTTGCTTTTTGTGAAATTTTTGAATTTTCTTACATGTATTATTGCTTTTATAACTCCACTGTTTTACCTCATTTATACTCACACTGTGGATCATGGCTAAGCTAAGAGGAAATGCATCTAACTTTGTGGGTAAGAACCTTTATAATCTACCCCTCCTTAAGTGGCATGAATTGCAACATACACATACACATATATTTTTTCATTGTCACTGATTATAGGATCTATATCTATATCTATATCTATATTGAAATTTTAGCACATTTTTAAAAATTGCATGTGCAATTTTTGTATTTGAAGCACATTATATTGAAAGAGTTTTTCATTATTAGATTAGTGTAGGTTTAGTATATCCATTTGTTCTAACTCTAACTGACTGCCCAAAAGCCTTAGACTACTGAAACTGCCATTGGTATTTAACTAATATGGGACTTTGCACATATATCTGATTCGAAGAATTGGGATCAACAAAGGAACACAGATTTAATCTATACAGTGCCAAAGAAGCATGTACCTAACCTGCATGATGCCAAAAGAGCACACAGGTCAAATAGAGAAACTAATCCTACTAGGATTGCTGAGACTTCTAAGTCAATAGAAAGGACTTGAACCTAGTGTGAGAATCGAGGTTGCAATGCTTAACATATGTTAAGACTTGGGACTCCTTGAAGCACACTTCTTGTGAAAATTTATATCAAGTACCTAACAATTGGCTGTTCTGGCTCCATAGTCTATTCCTGAGAAGAAATGATGAAAGAAGAAAAGACGAAACGACATAATATCAGACCAATAAATAAAAATCTAAACCTTTTTCTAAATTTCTTACTATGATGGTTGACTGTGGTCCTGGCTGCTAAGTGGGTACATGCATGATGTTGGATGTGGATTACTTTAATTGGGCATTATTCAAAGACCTATTGTGATTTTTTTCTTATTTAGAACTTTTTTCATATAAAATTTAGAATTGGATGTTTAGAATTTTTCATCCACTAGTTATTTGGCCTTTTTGTGCTAATTTTTCTGATGAATTTGATTGGCATTAATTCATATGCCTCCTGCCTCAGCCATATATCCTTCGTGATTTACATGTTTCTTTCTGTCCTCTTAAGGGGGGAATGTATTGTTATTTCATATGGAGAGTTTAAGTTATTTTAGGAAAAGAGATTTACTACCTCCTGGAATCCAAATGGAGATGTCCATGGAGACCACATGGAGAACACATGCTGGTCCAGGAGCCTAAGAGAGTAACCGGATGTGCAAAATTTTGAACTTTGGGGGGTTTTAAATTCATTTGTTTTGTTAAATTCATCTGTTTTGTTTAAATGCATCTGTTTTGTGTATATATACATATATTGAAAGAAGGGGACTGCCCCCTGAATTTTTTGTAAAAGAAGCCCCATGTGTTTGATTTCCTTATATTGTAAAAATTGTTATCATTCTTCCCTTGTATTAATGTATATACTCTTTATTTTATTGTAATTATAAATTTATTTATGTTTGTTATGATCCATTGGGGAGACTGGTCTCCCAAAGGATCACAGGGGAGTATGTGTCATTTAAAATTATTCTAAGCCCGGGGAGATTACATCTCCCAGGACTCCCTGCTACAACTTCCCCTGACACCTCCCACTTCCTTTGTGGGAGGTGTTAGAGAAAATATAAAAGAGAGAGTTTTGGCGCCTTTTCACTCTCTCAGAACTTCAGGCACTCTCGATCCTGAGGAGCTCTCTCTCAACTCAGGAGACTCTTGACCCTGGAGAGAGGAGTGCCTACCAGAGGAGACCCTTTTCCCCTACCGAACTTTTCTCTTTCCAAATCTAAGTAAAACCTAGCTATTCTACAATAAGTGCTACTTGATCTTTATTGAGCTCTGAAGAGCTTGGGTTAATTTCCCCTACTGGGGCTTGGGGGCTACCCTGTCTTTCCCAGGCTTTCCCTTTCTACCCTTCCTTTCCCTTCCTTCTCCTATCCTCCCTTCCTCCCTTCTTTCACCTCACACTTTTAAGATAATATCTTAATAGGAAATAATATCTCCTATTAGAGGTCTTTCCTTATCCCTGGAGTTAATATTCTCTCCCTCTTGAAACTATTTTCTATTTGCTCACCTGTGAACATTGTATCCTTCAAGTAGACTGTAAACTTCTTGAAGATAAGAACTGTTTAGTCTGTTAGCTTCATATGCCCAGAGTCTGCAAATAATATGTGCTTGTTGATTACTAATGTTTGGAGGACCATGAGTTGTATTGGCAAGGAAACAACAAGCACCCAGGAAGTCAATTATCTGTGAGGCATTCCAGAGTTTTACATTTTTCAAGAGTAAAACTGTTACAAAGTCATAGAATCCCAGTATTTTAGAGACCTCAGAGGTAATGTAGTTTTAAAAAATCATTAATCTCACTTATAGTATCCCTGAAAATTGACCATCCAGTCTCTATTTGAATATCCAGTGATGGAGTACTCACTACTTCTGAGGCAGCAAACTCCTTTTTAGGCAGATCAAATTATTCTATTATATTTAATATTATATTTAATTCATCATTTTAGCTGGTTGTTATGATATTATGTACTGATTTAATCATCTAATATATTTTCTATTCCACACAGCTTTGTCATTTGCAGATTTGATAAAGGTGTCAACAATGTTTTCATCCAAATCACAGGAATCTTAGAGGGCATAAGATTTAATGCTGGAAGAAATTTTAGAAATAATCGGATGCAGAATTCTGGGATGTGAAGCCAAGATAGTGGAGTAGAGGCATGCAAAGTTCAAATAATAATCCAGCGCAGGGCAATCCATGAAGTGCCTGACTAGGACAAGCCCCTGTCCAAGCCTGAGGTGAGAACCTGAGTCCCAGCACAAGGTAGTTCAGAGTACTCTAAGCCCCTGTAAGTTATCATTACTTCCTAGTGGAGACTGAATCAGCAGTGGAATGTGGCTTTCAGAGTACCCAGCCATGATACCAACTTGGAAGAACTGAAATTTTCAAAAACCCAGAACTAGAGCTAAGGATAATAGGAAGGAAAAACTGAAGTTTAAGAGATTGTCCTCTCTACCCTGAGAACAGAACCCATCTTTACAATAAAAATAAAGTTGAAAAAAGGCTAGGAAAATGAGTATATATCTACATCTATATCTATATTTAAAAAACCCTAACCATAGAAAATTATTATAGGGGAAAAAGAAGAATAAGGCACAGACTCAGAAAGGGTCAATGAGATCAAAATAGTTACATGTAAAAGTTTAAAGAAAAATGGGAATTTGTCTCAGACTCTGGAAGAGCTCAAAAAGGAATTTAAAAATCAAATAGAAAAGGCAGAGGGAAAAATCAAAAAGAGAAATTAAAGTAATGCAACAAGAAAATAATATCTTAAAAAAGCAGAATTGTGCAATTATGATCTCAGACAAAGCTAAAGCAAAAATAGATCCAATCAAAAGAGATAAGGAAGAAAATTTCATCTCAATAAAAGGAATTAAACAATGAAATAATATCAATACTAAAAATATATGCACCTGGAGCTAGCTAGGGGACACTGGATTGACAACCAGGCATAGAGATTGTTATGATGATAATAACAGATAGTTTGGAGAAGCAGATAAATGTGTCAGGGCCAAATAGAGCTTTAAGTCAAGAGCCAGAGATTGACAGGCTACAGTGAGGAAAGGAGGGGGTAAACACTCCTGATTCTCAAAACCCTCCCCCTCTAACTGCTTCTGCTTCAGTTGGTAATGAAGACAGGAATAAGATTCCTCTGGTAAGTCTCAGTTATGGCTGAAGCCCCAACTGATTTTCCTTTCTTAAATTTATATTCCTCCCAGGTCAGTATGATGAGTATATAGAAATTATTTATCTAACTGTTGAGGACAGAGGAGATCTTAAACTGGCAGCCAACAGGATTCAACCCAAATGTACAGACTGAATTGTAAGTATCTTCCCAAATAATTATCAGGCACAGATTTGAAGGTAAAAAGTTATATTAGGAATTAACAAGGAAAATTAGAGAAGTCAATGAAGGTTTTAAGGATAAAGGAAAGGTGACCCTGAACTGTTAAATTGATGCCACTTCCCCCCTCCTCACTGGAGGGGAGGAAACACTTAACTAAAACTGGCTCTCTTGCTATTGATAAATATCTTACTCTCTAATCACTAAGTAATTATATAATTATATTAATGAAGAATAGTAATAACAAATAGGCTAACCCTATGAGTAGAAATCACTAGCTTAGGCTACAATGGCCACCTCAGGTGAAATCCCAAGTCAGGAGAAACAAGCAGAGTGTCTGCTCACCTCCACTCCCACCAAATAACCGTCTTCAACCCTTCTCAACTGCCCCTCACCCAAAGTTCTCCAGGGGGGTCCCCTGGAATTCGGGGTGAGGCTCTCCCTGTACCTTTGCAGGGATTCCATGCTTTGCATCTGCACACAACAAGATGGGAGGTCCTGGGATCAAATCTGGCCTCAGGTACTTCTTAGCTGTGTGACCCTAGGCAAGTTACTTAGCTCCCCATTGCCTAACCCTTACCATTCTGCTACCTTAGAACCAATACATTTTTTGATTCTGAGATCAAAGGTAGGAGTTTTAAAATAATGCACTAAATGGTATTGTCTCCAAATTTTTAAAGGAGAAATTAAATGAAATTCAGAATAAAATGGACAATAAAACTATACTAGTGGGGAAATACAACTTTTCCGTCTTGGAACTAGATAAATCTAACCAAAAAATAAATAAGAAAGTGAAGTAGTGAATAAAATTTTAGAAAAGTTAGAATTAATAGATCTCTGGAGAAAATTGATTGAGAAATGTGTAAATAGAATTAGCTCCAGCCCATTAATAGTCAAAAATCTACTCAACCCAGGCGTGCTAATGATGTCACTCTCAGCTCCCTTAGTAGGGAGGGGAGACGAGTTACCCACACGTGACAATAAGTAACAAATCAAGAATAAGGGACTGCCCTTTGGGCAGTCCAAATCAATGTAGAAACTGCCATTTGTCCATTTGAATTAGAGGTGGACCACAGGAAGTGTTGAAAGACACTATCTCTTTAAGTAAGTGAGTGAACTTCCTGTGGGGGAGTTGCTGTCTCGAACTGGAAGAAGAAGCATCTCCTGAGACCACAGACAGATTACGCTCTATATAGTCACGTGGGTAAGTTAGGCTGACTTCCTTTGCCTAGCTGGGCCAATTCTAAACTCTGCCTATCTGGCTGTTGGGCCCTGTGGCTTACAGCTTCATTATTAAGCTTTATAACCTTCTTCTCTCTCAGTCCAGGCTGGACTATCCTCTACTTTTCTCTTATCCCTACTTTTACCTACCTGATTGTAAATAAATTCTTCAACCCGATGCTGACTTGGGTCTGATTTAATTACGGAATCAACCTAATTGTTGATTCCTGGCGGCCACATATTTTTAATATATACCTATAATACCTAAAATTTTAATCCTTACAGAAATAAAGGAATATATCTTCTTTTCAGCAGTATGTGGCATCTACACAAAAACTGATCATATATTAGTGCATAAAAACTTTATAACCAAATGCAGAAAAATAGAAATAATAAATGCATCTTTTTTAGATCATAATGCAATAAAATTATAATCAGAGTCCATGGAAAGATAAATTAAAAACTAATTAGAAACTAATCTAATTCTAAAAATGGGGTGTGTCAAAGTACAAATTATAGATCAATCTTCTTAATGAATATGGATACACCATTTTAAAATAAAATTCTAGCAAGGAGACTATAGCAATATATCACAAAGATCATTCAATATGACCAAATGAGATTTATAGCAGAAATGTAGGGCTGGTTTAATATAGGAAAACTATTGGCATCATTGACCACATCAATAACAAAACCAACAGAAATCACGATTACCTGAATAGATGGAGAAAATGCCTATAACAAAATATTCATATTAGATTCCTATCAAAACACTTTAAAATACAGGAATAAATGGGTCTGTCCTTAAAATGAGAAGCAGCATATATCTAAAACCATAAGAAAGTATAATCTACAATGGGGATAAGTTAGAAGTCTTCCCAATAAAATCAGGGGTAAAGCAAGGATATCCATTCCCCCAATATTATTTGATATTGTACTAGAAATGTTAGCTTTAACAATAAAAGAAGAAAAGGAAACCTAAATAAATTAGGCAATAAGGAAACTAAACTATCACTTTGCCAATGACATGCTAGTTTACTTAGAGAATCCTAGAGAATTAACTAAAAAACTAATTGAAATAATTAAAAACTTTAACAAAGTTTCACAATACAAAATAAACTTACATAAATCACCAGCATTTTTATGTATTAACAACAAAATCCAACAGCAAGAAATAAAAAGAGAAATTTCATTTAAAGCAACTCTAGGCAATGTAAAATACTTAGGAATCTATTTGCCAAGACAAACAGAGGAATTGTATGAACAAAACATTTTTCACACAAATAGAGTCAGATCTTAATAATTAGAAAAATATCAATTGCTCATCGGTAGGCCAAGCTAATATAATAAAAATGACAATTCTAACTAAATTAATTTACTAATTCAGTGCCATTCCAATCAAACTACCAAAAATTATTTTATTGAACTAGAAAAAATAAAAGCAAAATTCATCTGGAAATATAGAAGGTCAAGATTAGAATTAATGAAAAAAAAACCCTGAAAGAAGATGGCCTAGTAGTATGAGATCAGAAACTATAGTATAAAACAGTAATCATCAAAATCATCTAGTACTGGCTAAAAAATAGAATAAGTAGACTAAATACTAAAATATATGTAGTAATAAATGGCAATCTAGTATATGATAAATCCAAAAAAATGCAGCTTTTGGGATAAGAACTCACTAGTTGACAAAAAACTGCTGGTAAAACTGAAAAACAATATGGCAGAAAGTAAGTATAGATTAGTATCACACTCTATTCAATGATAAGGTCAAAATACGTGTATGATTTAGACATAAAGGGTGATTCTGTAAGTAAATTAGAAGAACATAGAGTAGTTTACCTGGCATATCTATTGAAAAGGGAAGAATTCTTGACCAAAGAAGAGATAAAGAACAGTACAAGAGCTAAGATAATAATTTTGATTTTATTAAATTAAAAAGATTTTATACAAACAAAACCAATGTAACCACCATTAGAAAGGAAACAACAAACAGCAAAATTATTATAGCAAATTTCTCTGTTAAAGGTCTCATTTTCATATATATAGAGAACAGTGTCATATTTATAAGAATCAAAGTCATTTTCCACTTGACAAATGAGCAAAGGATATGAAGAAGCAATTTTCAGATAAAAAAATAAAAGCTATCAACAATCATAGGAAAAATGTTCACTCTTGATTAGAGGAATTAAGATGAAAAAAATTTTGAGGTATTGTCTTATACCTAGTGGATTGGCCACTATGACAGTAAAGGAGAGTGATAAATGTTGGAAGGGATATGGCAAAATTGGGACAATAATACATTGTTGATGGAGTTGTGAACTGATTCAACCATTCTGGAATGTAATTTGGAACTATGCCCAAAGGGCTATAAAACTGAATACCCTTTGATTCTGTAATACCACTATTAAGTCTGTAGTCTGTATTCCAAAGAGATTAAAAATAAAGGGAAAAGGACCCACTTGTACGAACATATATATATCAGCCCCCCTTTTTTTGAATTGAAGAATTATATTTAATTAATTAATTTAGAATATTTTCCCATGGTTATTTGATTCATGTTCTTTTCCTCCCCTCCTCTCACCCCCCTCCATAGCCAATGAGCAAATTCCACTAGGTTTTACATGTGTCATTGCTCAAGACCTATTTCCATAATATTAATATTTGCATTAGGGTAATCACTTAGAGTCTATATCCCCAATCATGCCCCCATTGACCCATGTGATCAAGCAGTTGTTTTTCTTTTGTGTTTCTATTTCAACAGTTCTTTCTCTGGATATGGATAGTGTTTTTTTTCATAAGTCCTTCAGAATTGTCCTGGATTATTGCACTGCTGTTAGTAGAGAAGTCCATTACATTCGATTGTGCCACAGTGTATCAATCTCTGTGTATAAGGTTCTCCTGGTTCTGTTCCTTTCACTCTGCATCAATTCCTGGAGGTTGTTCCAGTTCACACGGAATTCCTCCAGTTCATTATTCCTTTTAGCACAACAGTATTCCATCACCAACAGATACCACAACTTGTTCAGCCATTCCACAATTGAATGGCATCCCCTCATTTTCCAATTTTTTGCCACCACAAAGAGTGCGGTTATAAAAATTTTTGTACAAGTCTTTTTCTTTATTATCTCTTTGGGTTATAAAACCAACAGTGGTATGGCTGGATCTAAAGGCAGATAGTCTTTTAAAGCCCTTTGTGCACAGTTCCAAATTGCCATCCAGAATGGTTGGATCAATTCACAACTCCACCAGCAATGCATTAATGTCTCAATTGAGGTAGCAAAGAATTGGAAATTGAGGTGATGTCCAGTTGAGGAATGGCAGAATAAATTGTAGTATATGATGGTGACAGAATACTATTTTGCTATAAGGAAGGATGAGCAGGCCGATTTCAGAAAAAGATGAAAAAAAACTACATGAATTGAGGCAGAGTGAAATAAGCAGAACTAGGAGAACACTGTACACAGTAATGGTAATATTGTACAATGATCAATTGTGAAAGACTTAGTTACTTCTAGCAATAAAATGATCCAGGATGGTTCTGAAGAAGTTATGATAATGAATGGTATCCACCTCCAGAGAAAGAACTGTTAAAGTCAGTATACAAATCAAAACATACTATTTTTTACTTTATTTTGTGTTTTTATTTTGGGATTTTGGTTTTATATGAGTATCTCTTAAAATAATGACCAAAATAGAAATATGTTTTCCCTGATGATACACATATAACATTAATCAAATTCCTTATCATCTCTGGGAGGGGAAAGGGAATGGAATGATGGAGACAAATTAGGAAAATAAAATGTCTTAAAAAAAGAAATAATCTAGTCCAATTGTGACATTTTCCAGATGAGGAAACTAAAGTTCAGAAAGTTTAAATAAACTGTGCAAAGGCCATGTAACTGCTAAGTAACAGAGCTGGCAATTGAATCCAGGTACATTGATGACAGATTCAGTTCTCTTTCTTCTACAATATCCACTAATAAAGTTGAGGCTGTAATGGAGGACAGAATGTGGTGATAAAGGCCTCTCTCCAGGTTGACCTCATTAATCAAGGTGCTGTGAGTACAGCCATTCTACCAACCACATAAAATCTCTAATTATCATCCAGTCTATTTGTGCCCTACCCTACCTCACCCAGTTCTATCTTTCTGGCCTCCTTCTTCTGCACTTGATGATCCAGCCAAGCTGGCCTTCTCTATGTTCTTTACACAGTAAATTCTATCTCCCACACCTGTGACTTGATTGATTGATGGATTGTTGAGAGATTGTTAAATGTCTTGTTGAAATATAGATATATGGTGCCAATGGCATTTTCCTGAACCACTATGCTAATAAGCCTACCCAAAAAGATTCACATTAGTCTAGCTCAACTTATTTCTCACATGACTCCTTGGTGATTAATCTTTTCCCTTCAAAATGCTTACAAGACATGTTTGATAATTGGTTTGATAATCTTTATAGATATTGAAAAGGCTTACTGGTTTATAGTTTACAGAATCCATCTTCCTTCCATTTTTTTGGAAATTGTGTTGTAAGAAATAAAGAAATAAATAATTTCAAAGAGACATGGATAGATTTGATGAATTGATGAAGTGAACTGAGTAAAACAAGGAGAACCAGGAGAACAATTTATAAAATAACAACACTGCAAGACAACTTTGAAAACTGTAGCAACTAAAACTATGATCAATACAACGACTATTCATGATTCCAAAGGATCAGAGATGAAGCATGCTATCCACCTCCTGACAGAGAGGTAATGGGCTCCAGGTGCAGAATGAGACATATATTTTTGAATAAGACTAATGAGAAGATTTGTTTTGCTTTATTATGCATATCTATGACAAGGAATTTATTTTTTCCCCAATGGGATGGAGGGAGAAAAAGTAGATTATTACTAATTAGAAAAAACCTTTTAATTAAAAAATTAAAAACTTTAATTAAAAAAAGACCTCTGGGACTGCATTTTCCTACTTCTAGTCTTTCTTGTTCTCTACAACCTAGCAGCAAAACCATAGGTAGGAATTCTGATACTGTAAAAGATGGGGCACCAGGGATGTTAAAATGTGACCTAAATGGTTTGTGGGTATACACACTGGGTTGAAGGAGAGATAGGACCAACCAGGATAGGGAGACCAAGGTTCACTGCCAAGCTGTTGTTAACTGACAGGAATGGCAGTTAGGCCAATGGTCACCCAGCTCACCCTAGGCCAGGGTCTATGGAACCAGCAGGCAAGGTAAAGGTTTTTAACAGTTTAATTGTGAGTAACTAGATAAAAGATGAGATAGGGGATTCTACACTTGAAAACCTAAAGGGCAAACCACAGGGACAAGGGGAGGACTTGACTACTCTAATCTAATTGACCTAAGCCAGATAGGGCCCAAAGGAGCAGTACTGGAGAGTCACTGGGGAGGCTGCTTCAACCTGGTTCCAGCCAGGTTTGGCCAGTACTGTACCTCAGTGATTACCAAGAATAGTTTAGTGATTAAGAGTTCAAGTTCTTTCAACATCCTGGGATGAAGTTTACCTGGGGACAGATATTCTTTTAAAAGTCTGTCTATTTTCTTTCCTAGCCTGACTTCCAATCTTAATCATGTTTGTTTGGTCCTACCAGTTTAAAGATGATTCTCTTTGATAGAAAAGACAAAACAAAGTATGACCATGTAATTTCTTTCTATGTCACAGTGCCTAAGAACTGAGTTAATTCCTTTCTTGTCTTGTTCTTGTTACTCCAGATATATTTAAAATTCATTTTGACAAGCATTTTTAAATTCCTACTGTCTGCAAATTGCCATTCTAGGTTTCTGGGATAGAGACAAAAATGAAATAGTCCCTACTCTAGTAGCTTATTTTTTATTTGGGGGACACAATATATATATATTTATACACACACAAACATATATATTATATATATATATGCATCTAGGTGGCACAGTGGATAGAGTCCTGGACTTGTAATCAAGAAGACTCATCTTCCTGAATTCAAAGTTGGCTTCAGATACTTACTAGCTATGTGATACTGAGCAAGCCACTTAACTGTTTCCCTCAGTTTCCTATAAAATGAATTGGATAAGGAAATGGCAAACTACTCTAGTATCTTTGCCAGGAAACCTCCAAAGGGGGTCCCAAAGAATCAGACCCAAGTGAAACAACTGAATAACCACAATATATATATATATAAGAATACATATATGTATATATAAAACACACAAATATATATGCATATAATTAAACAGAATAAATTGAAATGGAAGAGTGTATTAACAGTTGTACAGATTAGGGAATAATAATAATTAACATGATAATAATAATAGTTTATATGTATCACTTTAAGATTTATGAATCAGTTTACATATGTCATCTCATTTGTAAAACTTCAAAAGAAGGTGGCACCTAGGCTGAGCCTTGAAAAGAAACTAGGGATCCTGAGATTCAGAGATGAAGAGGGAGAACATTCTCAGCACAAGGGACAGCTTGGGCAAAGGATCTATACCTGAGATATAGAATATTGACATTAGGGAGCCATTAACATTCAAGTTTGACTGGAATATCAAATGCATGAAAGGGTAATAATATGAAATAAAGGTGATGGGATTGGGTGAAGCCAGATTGTGGAGGGTTTTCAATGACAGCCTCAGGAGTTTTCATTTAATCCTAGAAGCAATAGCAAAGTACAGAAGGCTTTTGATCAGGGTAGTGGCATGGTCAAATGTGTTTTTGGAAGATTACTTTGACAACTGTGAAGAAGATGAATTGGAGAGAGGAGAGACTTGAGGCTAGGAAAGTAATTAGAGGGCTATTTCAATAGTCCAAGGGAAAGGTAATAAAAGATATAAACTAGGGTGGTGGCTATGTGAGTAGAGAAATGGGGACAGTTACAAGATATTATTAGGGCAAAAAAAGTCAATTTCTTAGGTTTTTTTAAAATGAGCTTCAGATCATTCTGAACTTTAGCTCTCCTCAATCTATTTTTGCTTGTCCATACCAGTTTTTTGTATTTATCTTTGATTGTCTGCCTTTCCTTTCACTTTTATAGATTTCCTTTTAAATTCTGGGCTCTGTGAAGCTCCAGGAAGTCCTTTAAATGCTTCACCTTTCCTTTTGCATTGGTATCTTTTGTTATTGTATTATTAGTAATTTCTTTCTGAGACTCCCATCCATTACTCTTAAATCAACTTTGATTTTTAGAATCTCAAGTTATGGGGTAATATCTATTATTTTCTAAACTTTTTGTAAGCTAAGTTGTAAAGAGGGCTAAATGAGATAGGGGCTATACACCATTGGTTTCATTGTTATAGATAGTTCTCAAGTGAGAGAATTTTCTTCACCTGTTCAAGTTGGCACCTTGTCTGCAAATGAATAGATTTAGAGAGTTTCCAGGGCACTAAGAGGCTGTGGCTTGCCCAGGGTGATACAGATTGTACAGATAGGGTCTGTGAATCCAGATCTTCCTGGCTCCAAGAAAAGCTTTCTCTCTGATATACCATGCTGATTTTTATAAAATGGGATGCATGAAAATTCTTTATAAGTATAAAATAATACCTATATGAATAGATACTATTATTCATTCATAAGCACACAAATTCATTTCAAACAGTTTTATAAACCTTTTATGGCTATCTACCTATGACATTTCCCATTGTTCCATTTCATTTTTGCAAAAGTGAAAATTGTCTTCTTAGCTATAACATCTGTCTAGCTATTTAATTTCTAAGCAACTTACTATTTATAGGAATAACGAGGGAACTTCTATCAGTGTCCATGGAACATGTTATAACCT
Organism: Gracilinanus agilis; assembly: GCF_016433145.1. Taxonomy (NCBI): domain Eukaryota; kingdom Metazoa; phylum Chordata; class Mammalia; order Didelphimorphia; family Didelphidae; genus Gracilinanus; species Gracilinanus agilis. Next base: position 191,174,753 of record NC_058132.1, on the reverse strand, counting down.
TTGCCACTCTTTCTTGCATTATAAGTTGCTGTTTTAGAAGAGGGGCTAAAACATTTGTTCATGAGGCCTGGTTGGGATATCTGCCCAAGTGAATTAATGCATCGACATCTCTCTGCATCATTCTCTTCCCCATCTACTGCCTCTCTTAAAAATCCCTTGTATTGTTGTTCTTGGGTTGTTTTGTTCAGTCGTTTTTAATTGTGCCTGACACTTTGTGACTCCACTGGCTCCTCTCTGTGTATTTTACTTCCTTCCCAAATTGTACTAATTGCCATTCCCTATAATTGCCTTTTGTGTTCCCTAATGTGTTTTTGTTCATATTATCTCCAGAATGTTATCTCTTCCTATTGAAATCCTACTCATCCTTTAATCCAACTTATTAATTCAAATGCAACCTTGTGTTATGGAAGAAAAAAAAAGATTAGATTAGGATTCAGAGGACCTGTGTTTGAATATTGGAGCTGCCATTTTATGACCTCTCGGAGCCTCAGATTCTTCACCAATCAAATGAAAGGGCTGGACTTTCTGACGTCCTTTCTAGCTTTAACATTCTAGGATCCTAAGTACTATTTCCTTCATGAATTTTTTTGCCTGATACCCACAGTTAGTAATTTTTTTCCACCTCAGAATTCTTATAGTACCCCTTTTATGCACTTTTCAAACTTTGATATGTATTAGGATTATTTACAAATGTATCCCAAACCTATACTGGAGTACAAGCTCTGTAAGGTCAGGAACTGGTGCACTCAACTTAGATCTCTGAAAATGCCCGACACAGGGCTCTGCACATAGTTGGTGCTTAATAAACATTGTTGAATGGATGGAAATTGATTTCAACATCTTTCTAGAAAGATAGGTCACCAGCCTGGAGCATTCTCTAATTAGGAGTCAAAGTGAGTTTTGCTTTGTGCTTCAGGACTTAATTACTGTTGATCACCCACTGAGATTTTCACCATAACTTAAAAATCTTAGGTCCAAGCGCTAGGTTTTAATTTATATTTTCAGAGAAAGAAACACATGCACAAAGACAAAGACAAAGATAGTGAGAGAGACAGAGAGAGATGAGACAGAAATAGACAATAAGACCTGTATTCAAATCTTGCTTCTAACAAATAATGGACAAGTTACCTTCTCATTCCCCTAGTGTAACCTTTAAACTTTTATATTGCAGAGTAAATGCCTCACTTGCACTGGTATAATTCAGAACCTCACAATATCTATTGAAAACAGGTATTATAGGTATTATTGAGTCCATCTTATGAAAATAAGGAAATTGAGACTCAGAGAGTGTAAGTGATTTTCCTGTGGCTACATGGCAACTAATACCAGAGGGACAATGAGAAATCACATCTTTTGGAATCTAAATGCAAATTTAAATCCCTGTGCCACATTGCTTCTTATACTGGGCACGATTGACCAACTTGCTCTGTACTATGATAAGTAATCACCAGATATAGTGAGAAAACATGAGTTCAAGTTCTTTCTTTAAATACTACTGCACAGAGACCTTGGGCAAGTCACTTTGTCTCCAGCCTTTGTAAGATGGCTTTAAAAATGCCCAGCCAACCTTACAAGATTTTTGTGACTCCAGAATGAGATGATTCTTATAAAATTCTAAAAGCTCTTATGGCCTGCTAAATATAAGAACATAAATATATACTATATATTCTGTACAAGAATATAGGTATATTCTATTGTAGTATGAAGTGTTGTTATTCAGTTATTTCAATTGTGTCCAGCTCTTTCTTACCCCATTTGGAGTTTCCATGGCACAGATCCTACCGTAGTTTGCCATTGCCTTGTCCAGATGAGGAAATAGAGGCAAAACAGAGTTAAATGATTTGCCCCCCGGCCACATAGTTAGTGAGTGTCTGAGGCTGGATTTGAACTTGGGTCTTTCTGACTCCAGACGTGGTGCTCTATCTCCTGTGCCACCTTGTTCTTAGCATGGCCATCCTGCTTTAGTTATGCATTTGTGCTACTCTGGGATTTTCAGGTCTGTGTTTTTTCTTCTTGGCCTTTGTATAACTTTTCCTTCTGAAGCAGAATAATTGCTTAGCAAAGCACTTAGAAAGAGGCGCCAACCCCAGAGCCATATTGAAAGAGCAATAAGAATGACTGGTAGTTGACAAGGATGCCATGTTCTCCTGGGGTGATAGAGACAGACAAGTTATTTTAGAGGTGAAAACTTATTCAGGAGGACATTTCCAGTGGCTATTTTGGAGTTTAGAAAAAAATTATTGTCATAAGTGAGTTAATAATGTCTTAAATTTAAGAAAAAACAAACTTCTTCTTTGGTTTTAACTCTTGTGTTGGCCATTTTCGATTTTATTGGTGGTGAGGACAGGATTGGGGTGATTGCTTTGAGCATTTGAGCGTTACATCCTTCACCTTGTATGCCGAGATGGGATAGAGAATAAATTTTGGTATTGCTACATGACAATATCAGATTTTCACATCAGGCTGTTATGATTACATGTACATTTCAAACAAAAGAGTACTATTTCAAGGTAATGGGAGATTTGAGGAAATAACTGGATACTTCAAAATTTCAATGAAATAGTGATATCAATGGAAGAACTCCTCTCACCAGTGTGGTTCATGGCCCTCTATGGTTCCCCTAGAAGAATCTTCTTGGATTTCTATGGCCCTGCTTGGTGATTTCCCAGAAAGGAAACGAAGACATTTTAAAGAGAATTAGGAATTAATTGAAATTAACCCAATAATACTGGACTAAAAGTCAAGAGATCTGAACTTCAGAATGTGACATCCTAAGTAATTTTAATTCTCTGGGCATTAGTTGCTTCATCTATAAGACAGAATAATTGGCCAAGAAGGGGCAGCTCCATGGCATAGAGTGCCAGGCCCAGAATTAGGAAGGTTCATTTTTCTGAGTTTAAACCTGGCCTCACATACTTCCTAGCCGTGTGACTTTGGGCAAGTGATTTAACAATGTTGACTTCAGTTTCCTCATCTGTAAAATAAGCTGGAGAAGGAAATGCCAGATCACTACAGTATCTTTGCCAAGAAAACCCCAAATGGGGTCAAGAAGAGTTGGACATGACTGAACAATAACAACAATGAAAATTAGGCCAGATGATCTCTGAAGTCTTTTTCAAATTCTAAGATTTTAGGTAAAGAATAATTATATTTTAGGGATAAAAAGTTACTCTTTCCTTGAATATTTTCTATACTTTAAAATTTATATGAAGGAAGCATTATGATATCTGTCATCATGTCTAAAAATAATAATAAACATACTAAAATAATAAAAATAAAATAAAAATAATTAAAAATACATTTGTATGGCATTTCATGATTGACAAAATACTTTCGTGTCACCTTTATTTTATTTTTATCACAACTGGAGTTGGCTCCCATGATCTGCTCCTACCTAATCTCAAATAAAATCGATCACATTATGGTATACGAATGTGATAGAATACTACTGAGCTGTATGTAAGAAATGCTGAGATGGTTTCAGAGAAGACTAGGAAGACTTGAGTAAATTAATTCAGAGCAAAGTGTCTAGAACAATTTTACAATAACAACAATATTGTGATATCGAACAATATTGAAAGATTTAGGAATTCTGGTCAGCATAATGGCCAACCACAATTCCAGAGGACTCATGTTAAATCATGCTACCCACCTCCTGGTAGAGAGATAATGGACTCAGAGTGCAGACCAAGGCAAATTACTTTTATTTTTTGGCTTTGTCTAATGTGGGAATTTGTTTTGTTTGATTTTACTTGCTTGTAAAAGCTCTTGTTTTTCTTGCTTTCTCAATGAGGGGAAGGAGGAAGTAGGAGGGAGGAAATGTGGAGCTGAAAATAGAATAGAATTTCAATTAAAGGTGAGATCTTAGGTTGTTTTGAATTGTCTGTCTCAGACCAAGTTTCCTACATAGCTGCCTCTTCTTACATGGCAAAGGACGGCCATTCCTGAGAGCACAGCAGGACTTTCCCATCGGATCTCTTATTTTTCAAGGAACTTGGAATGAGAAGCAATCCTTTTCTTAATTCAGTGAAAGAAGTTTTATACTTTGGACAAGGTACACAAATTTCAAATTTACTTTATGTGTAAAATTTGAGTGTAAAAGGTCCTTTAAAAAACTTTCAGACCTAAATATGTTACTCTAGGATCTTCCAGATGCAGAGACAGCATCCTTAGGGCCTTAGAGTCTTGTTAGGCAATTCCATTCTATTCATTCTTCAGACTCATTGGCCATTCACAGTGACCTAAGTCTTGGATGCAGATATAATGACTAGTCATAGGTGGATCCTAGCTGCAGGTTCTTATAGAGCCTTTCCTGAAGTGAATAAATAGGTACCATTTTCAGAGATTCTTCTGGTAGTCAGAGATATCCTGCCAGGAGCCTTTGTGTCATGTATCTGGGATTCATTTTCATTTTCATTTTCATTTTTTTAAATCTTTATTGTCCATTTAAGAAACAATCAGTTTTAAAGCAAAAGGGATAAGTGGTTAGGGTGATGAGGGCTAGGCAATTGGGACTGAGTGACTTACCCAGGGTCACATGGCTAGGAAGTATCTGAGGCCAGATTTGAACCTACTGTTTCCAGGTCTGGATCTCTCTCCAGTGAGCCACTTAGTTTTGCCCTTGTAGCCCTCTTTGCAGCAGCCAGGTAATTAGCAACATTTTGAGAGTAGTGATTAAATTTATGAGCTTAATGGGTATCTTTTGGCAACACTTATATAGCCTTAGAGGTGCTGACAATTCAGTCCATAGCAGACCTCTTATAGGGTTTGTTCTTATAGACATCTCATTTGAGTCTCTCAATAATTCTGTGATGTTAAGTTATATTATCTTAATTTTACAAATTGGAAAAATGAGACTTAGAAAGATTAAGTAACTTGCACAAGGTCTCACAGCTAGTAAAGAATCAGATGTGGAATTGGAACCCACTTCTAATTTGATTTAATATTTAATTCTGTGAGGTAATTATGGTCAGCATGATTGCCATTTTACCTAACAGACAATTCAGCCTTAAGGAGATTAAGTGACTTGGCCACGGAGCCAGTAAGGACAAGCACTAGAACCAGAGGTGTACTGGAGCTGGTCTCTACTGCCAATCCAGAGCTGATTGTTAAATTTTTAATGTGAGTGTTTGCACCTTTGAAATCAGCAAACATTAAAAATAAGAGCTTGCTTTATTGATCAGTTGATTGTCTAGACTTAAGACACAATGGAGAAAATGCTAATAATGCAGGTTAAAATTAAAAGCATGTCGTACTCTCCTCCCTAGAGGGCTGGTTGTTAAATATTTAAACCATCACACTCCTGACTAGAATTCAGGTCTTTTGACTTCTATTTCAGAACTCTTTCCATTTCACTGCATTTTCAATCAAACAATCAACAAATATCCATTAAGCACATATAATGTGATGGACACAATGAAAATCTGGCCTTATGTAATTCAGTTAAACTGAGCTGTGTTGAAAGGAATGGATATATGAAGAAAATAAATCAGAAATGGCATCAGTACTCATTCATCTCTGGAGGCTAGTTGGGTTGGTGGGATAAGTGTGGGGACAGAGTTCTCATTATTTTGAGTATTTGATTGTTTTGATGATTTGGATGTGTACAAGTTCACTTGGCAATCACTTAGGATGAAATTTTTGTCTTTATCTCCTAAGCTTATTATCTTTCTTCCCATGTCTCCTCTTCTCCCACTGTTCTTTGTCACTGTCAATAACACTGTGCAGCAGCAACACATGACTGAATTTTCTGTTTCTCTCCTTTGGGGGGGAAAATGAAATCAGGACATGAAAACAATGATGTGATTATAAATCTTAAAGCCAGTTTTCATGAAATGGAAGGTCTACATTAACTTCCAACCAACTAAGAGATGAAATCTGCATAGGTTATACATTTTACAGTAAGCCTTCATTAAAAGGCAGAGGATGAAGAAGTTCTCAAAATCCAATGAAAACTTCTAGGAGTTCATGCATGAACATTACTTCCTAAAGCAGGAAAATCTGCCAAAGACCAAAGTGTGAAGGTATGATAACAACTTTGCAGTCTCATTTTTCTCGTGAGATAAGAATCCACATTAGCATCCATTCTTTTAAAAACTGAGGCAGAGAGAAATTAGGTGACTTACTCAAGGCCACACAGCTAATTCTAGTAGTAATGTTGTAATGTTCTCTCCACTGTGATCGATTTTTCTTTGACTTGGGGATTCATTTTAGTTCTATAATAGTAAATGCAATTCTTTTCCATGGTTTAAGGGTAGTAAATATAATTATTTTCCATGGTTTTTCCTCTTTCCCTTGCCTCCTCCCTACTTCTCCCCATTCTCTACCCCATTCATCTCCTCCAACTCAGAATTATAATAACAGCATATGATGAGAGCATGTTAGAAATCCTTACAGTTTCTGTTGACTCCTCTGTTCCTTGACTTATTTAGCTATTTATTTCATCTATTATTTTCAATATATAGATGTGAGTAAGCTGGTTTATCTGGATCCAACACTCCAGTCCCTCTTATAAAGCACATTTTACATGGTGATGGGCATAAGAAAGATTCTAATCTTGAGCAAGGATCTCTATCCCCTCTCATAGCATGGGGTGTGTGTGTGTGTGGGGGGGGATTTTCCTCCTCCCACTATCACTTCATCCCAGCGGGTTGGTTTCCATGGTCTCAGAGCTGAGCTGCCAGATTCCAGATGAGTCAGAAGCCTGGCTTGTGATATAAAATCTCAGCCCTGGGGCATCGTTTCCTGCAAGGGCTGCTGAGCCAAGGGGCCACTGTCTCCATTGTCTTGGGGAATGATTTTCTGTTTTGTGATCAGAGACTTCTTTAGAATTTGGCCACACTCTCGTGTCATGCTTAGTTTTCCTTTAGCACATTCACAACGTTGGGAACAGAGACTCTGCCTCTGCCAAGGGGTATGGCCTGAGAGAATGGGATTGACTGTGGCAGGTATTATCAGGCAGGCTCAAACAATTCTGCCTCTGGACATTCAGCTAGTTGGCTGCCAGTAACCCCTGAGTGTTCTGAGGGCACAAACCCTAAAGCTGCTTCTTAAATGTGCGAAAAGAGAGATATGAATTAACCCAGAGAATTCCTAAACCTTCTCCCATGGCAAAGATATCACAAAAAGTGGCATGTCGAGATGAACACATAAGGGAGGTGCCAGGGGCATTCTAGACTACTGTTGGCTTGTCGATTGACCACATCAGAAATCCTTTCTCCAGCCTGTCTCCATCCTGTTTGTCTTCTCTGTGGGCACAGAGCTCTGCAATCAATCTAGAAACATCAAAAATTCTCTACTGTTCTGCATTCCTTTAAATATGATGACTAAATACAGGATCAGAGTAGATTAGGAAGAGGTCATCTCTTTGCTTCATTTATATATTATAAAATATATATCATATATGTATACATGTATATATGTGCATGTAGTTATCACTTCCACATCTCAGGGGTTGGGTGTGGGTCTCCCACTACACTCTGCTACCCCCAAAGTGGGAAAATCTGCATTTGGCCCTCTTTTTGTACCAGAGAAGAGGTCTGAATTTTCTTTTTTTTTTTAACGGGGTATTTACAGTGTTTTATTATAAATTTTGGGTTAAATATGCATTTCTAAGTTTCTAAACATTTTCTGTGTAATCTGTGCCTTTTGTAAGACACCCCTCCCCCAATTCTCATTTAATTTCTTATGCTGACATGCAAAATATTAGCATTGCAATGGTAAAAATTGTGATGTGGAAGTATAACTGTATATATACACACACACACACACATATATATGTTTTTAATATATATACACATAGTTTATATGTATATTTATATGTATATATATTCTTATGGATATGAGAAGAAGAGAGATGAAATCATAAATTAAAAGAGGGAAAAGAGCACTTTTTAGATAACCAAAGACTCAATTAACTAGAAATATGGAGGTCTCATCTCAAATTGCATTTGGAAGACTCCTGGTCCTTGAACCTACCAGTAAACAATGTGAAATGAGGCCTCAACCTTTTTTATCCATTAAGCATAAAGAAACCAATTTTCTCACCACCAGGACAGTTTAGCAGAGCCTCAGGTGCCACCCTAACCAGGAACCAAGTGGAAAAGGGTATGTATCTTTTGGGGATATCCATTTATTGCTTATGTGTCATCCCTCTTCTGGGTATGTGTCATGCCTCTTCAGATGAAGGAAAGGAGTGAGTATTGAGTGTAAATTTAGTAAGGCCCTGGGGGACCTGATTGCCAGACTCTTGAATCAGTCTCTGTTTTCTCTATCCACAGTATCCTAGGATTTGGTGAGTGAATAGGTTGATGTCACTGTTCCAGCCTAGCATTCCCTCATCTCAAGGCCCTGGACAATGAGGGTCTGGTCTACTTGTACTTCCATTATCTAATGGCTAAAACACTCCAGTTCCTTTTCTAAGTTCAGTGATTTAGAGTTACCATGGGCCAAGATAAAAAGCCCCGTTCCTTGCAACACTTACAGCTTTATCTAGCTAAGCCCTAACCTTTCCAATTCTTTTCCTCCTCTGCTCTTTTCTTTTTAAAAAATAATGTTTGATATCTTTTGTCATTATGTCACTAAAATTTCTCCCAACGTATTCCCCCTACTCCTTTCCCTTTGCATAGAGCCATCCGGAAGAACAAAGAATATTTTTTAAAGAAAAAAATGAAAGAGGAGGATGAAGCAAAAAAAGTCAGCAAAATAAATTAGTACATTGAAAAAGCCTGCTTTTTCTCAGCAATACATGTTACTTTTACAAAACTGACCATGTATTAGGACATAAAAACCTTAGTTAAATGCAGAAAAGGATAACAAACTATAAATGATCTATGAGGTCTATGAAGATAATATCCACTTTTAGAGAAATGACGAATAGAAGTATGCATAATATAGTGCCATATACATACATATGTGTATATATGTATAAATATATACCTATACATACTTCTTTATCAGAATCTTCATTTTCACAGGTGGAAATAACATGGGAGGCATAGGATGCCTACGTTGAAAGATGCTATATAAGGGGGAATTATGTTATGGAAATGTTAAATTCTAATAAAATTGATGTCAAATGCACAAAAAAATAAAAAAGTGACCTTGGAGTTTGGGTCCAGAAGGTCATTAAATGTTATTATGGAGGAAAAGCTTGACTAGAGCTCAAGGAAGGGAGAGGAAGGTATTCATTCCCCAAATCACCATAGCTTGGGCTCCATTAAACTCAAGAGCTGATATTAAGAAGAGATCACATCATCTCTCAACACTTTCTTTCTCCAGGGGATCAGGGAGCCATTTGGGAAGAAAGAGAAAATGGTCTTTCTTCTCTCTATGCATCCCAACTACATACTATAAAAATTACCAAATCAAGACTAGATATATAGAATCCTAAAAGTGGAAAGGATCTTAGAGATGATATGAGGAACCCAAGGCTTGGCATAAGGAAATGACTTTGGCCAAGGTTTGTTGTTCTTCAGTGACTCTTTTTGACCTTTGGGATTTTTATGGTAGAAATACTGGAGTGTTCTGTTGTTTCCTTTTCTTGCTCATTTTACAGATCAGAAAAATGGTGGCAAACTAGGTTTTAGTGACTTGTCCATGGTCATACAACTAGAAGTAACCAGCTGCTGTACAAAATATATACACACAAAACAGGTAATTTTGAGGGAGAAATATTAGCAGTTAGGGAGAATAGAAAAGGCATAATGGAGGTAGGATTTGAACTAAGCTTTGAAGGAAGTAAGAGCATCTAAAAAGTATAAGTAGGGGAGAGCCTGTGCAAAAGCATAAAGCATTGTGAACTATGATTTGGAGAAGATTTTCTTCTACAAAAATGACTACCTGGGCTATATTTTACATGATTGCACATGTAAAATATATATTAGATTTTTACCATCTCAGGAAGTGCAAAAAGGTAGGAGGGAATGAGGAAGGGATGGTGGGACGGAGAGAAAGAATTTTGAATTCAAACCTCAAAAAAAAAGAATTTAAAAAATTGTTTTGACATGTAATTGGGAAAAAATGAAATATTATTAAAAAAGAAAGAGAAATCTGGGCTATCTAACTTGAGGGACATAGCATGAGCTATAAAAAACTATTGTGTTTTGAAACTTTGTAAGCTTGAGTGCTTGTAACGGGAGCTGGAGGTTACCATGTTACCATCAGCAGAATACTAGATGATGACATTTCCAGATTCTACCAGGGTGGAAAAAATGAATCAGGTTTCAGAGAGGTCTTTAAGGTACACTCTGGTTCCCCATGGCAGTAGAGAGCTTCTGTTTACCCTGACTATAATAGAAGTTACAGCAGGAAGGGAGCTTAGAGATTATTTGATTCAGTGTTCTCATTTGTACAGGTGAGAAGCCTAAGGCAGTGAACTGAAATCTCTTTTCAAAGGACATTTAGGTAATGAGCAGAATCAGAATTTAAAGCTAAGTATCTCTTCCCAGACACTGCAAGTAAGACTGGAACCAAGCAAGCAAATTCACATTCTTTACCTCTACTCATCCTTTTGGCTTGGCCTTTTTATAGTTTTGCAGTCTTTGATTTTAGAGGATATTCCCCGAGAACAAGAAGGTCCTCTAGAAGTAACTGTGACAAAACTGAAGGACTATTCTCATTTAAGCCCCATTCGGATGAAACTAATTATCTTTAGTGAGCAAGGAGAGTTTGCAGTGGCCTCTTAGGAAGAATCTGTAGTGGCTTCCCAGGAAGATTTTTTAATTGCTCAACTCAACTTATTTGATTGAAAAAAAATTCTTCAGGAAAACACTTGAAATATAATCTACTTCGAAATGTTAGTTGGCCCATTCCTTCTTTCTTTCCTAGTCTCTGTCAATCAACCAACAAGCAATTTTTAAACATCTACCATGTGCTTTCACTTGCAGGACTAATATGAACTTTTCTTTCTCTCTTTCCTTCCTTCCTTCCTTCCTTCCTTCCTTCCTTCCTTCCTTCCTTCCTTCCTTCCTTCCTTCCTTCCTT